>NC_134543.1:93430984-93668484 GCF_050624435.1 Tenrec ecaudatus
GCACAGGACAGAGAGTGGTGACATTTAAAAAATATGAATCACTAATAAAGTGCAAGAAAGACAGACCTCTGTGCTGGATAATGGGCAGAAATTGAATGGCTGTGTTTTCTTGGAAGGTGTTGGGATTTTTCTCCGGAGGATTAGGTGAAAGTTATTTCTGAATAGAAGCGCTGCCCCTGGCTGTGATTAGTCACGTGGGCTTCGTTCCCAGAAAATGTTTCCTTTCCAGGTTCGGAAAAGTGTGTGGATTTTCAGCCTGTTTAGCATACCTTGAAATTTGGTCTTTGCTGTCCTGCATACCCAAAATTTAAGATAGATATATTATATATATAAATAATATATATTTATATTAAAAAGATAGTTGCTCTTTCCCCCATCATATTGAGGGATTTGCCCCCAAACTTCCTGCATGCTCTCTCCCTCTTTCCAGGAATCCTTTCAGTCCTGGGCAACAATTTTAATGGCTTAGAATTAATAGTGCTTTCCAATTATGCACTGAGGCAGACGCCATGATTTGGTATGGGTCTTTGCCAGCAAGTGGAAGCACAGCAGATATAAATGAGCAAGCTACCACAGGGCATTGTTAGGGAGCTTGCTTGAAGCCATCAAATTGCATCAAGGCATAGACTTGCCCCTGTTTTATGGAAGAATGCAACCCCATTAATAGACACAGCCCCTGCAGGGTCACCCATCTTCTTTCTCATTGTATGGAATATCAGCACAGTTGGTCTTGTCAGATTTTCTAGCTATCCTAGCCAGAAAGCCTCAGTAGGTCATTGGTGCAATTAGCTGTCTCCCCTGATCTTGAGTCTTCTATTTACTCGTGACTCAGTTTCCAGTGTCCTTCAACAGCTAGGCTCCAGTGAGCTTAGAAAAACGGGCTCAGGTTTATTATGTGGCCAACCATCCCAAACCAAACACACTGCCACTGAGTCCATTTCAACTTCTACCAACCCCATACAACAGCG
This sequence comes from Tenrec ecaudatus, assembly GCF_050624435.1. Lineage (NCBI taxonomy): Eukaryota > Metazoa > Chordata > Mammalia > Afrosoricida > Tenrecidae > Tenrec > Tenrec ecaudatus. The sequence goes on from NC_134543.1 coordinate 93,431,953, forward strand.
TAGAGCTGCTCCTGTGTGCTGCTGAGGCTGTAAATCTCAATGGGAGCAGACAGCCTCAACATTCTCCCTTGGAACCACGGGTGGAGTCAAACTGCTGACCTTGCAGTTAGCAGCCAGCAAGTAAATTGCTATCCCACCAGAGCTCCTCCCTTATGCGACCACAGACCACATGGAATTCAATAGTATTGATATAAGGGCTGCCGTTCAGACATGCATAGATTTCTTCTCAGGCATGGGTTTATTCTACATAAAATGTCTTTTAATATGTCTTTGGAGCAGTGGATAACTGCAGATAAGTTACTCAGTAGTGTACTTATCATATTCTTATTAGGGTGCTCCAAAAACGGAAAAGAAAAAAAAAGTCCAATCAAAATAGTAACTTCTGAGGGGATCGGGGATCTACTGGGCTTGTTTAATTCAAGGCAGAAAGGACTGACTGCTCAGAAGGTGTGGCAACTGTTTCTTGGGATTCCTGTGTTAGGCTGGGGACTTTAGAGAAACAAATCCATAGAAACTCACGTATAAGAGTTTTTTATAAAGGTTAAGTGTGCATCAAGAAAACATCCCAACCCAGTGCTGCCCAAGTCCACAAGTCCAACATTAACCCATATCTCCAACACCAATGCACAAAGTCCTCCTCCATCTCACAAAACACATGCAATGACACCGACTGCAGGAGGAAAGCCGAATCAGTGAACTTGTAATCATCTCAGCACTGGCAGGGGTCTCCCCACGGCTGTTCCAGCAGCCAGGGCTGCATCGGGTTAGGTCCCTGGGGCTTTTCCTTGGGGATGTCTTGCAGAAAGTGAGCGTTGCCAGCTGAAGCAGAAGTTCCTGCACCCTGGTCCAACCCTCACAAAGCAAGAGACCTGAGAATTCGAAAGGTGAGGCTCACTGAGCCATTTATCCCTCACCCTTGCAATCAGCCCCACATGTATTTATCGGCCAGGTCGGCACAGCAAACTACCTCAATTCCCAAGGGGACAGTCATCTTGTTAGATTTTTTTTTTGAAGGAAAATGGAAAATAATGGGGCCTATTATGGAGAAGTGAGAAGTTTTAAGCAAATGGAAAACTACTTTGGTGAGGGGTGGAGAGCAGGAGAGCTGCGTCAGAGTCTTTCCACCCCCATCACAACAAGGCCCTGCTCGTTCTTGGAGGAGGGCAAGAGGAGGCTTTTGTTGGAAACCCTTCCCTCCAGCCATTCCACAGAGCCTGCTCACCTCTGGACTCCTTTTTGTCCTGAAAATGCAAAGGAAATATCAAAGGAACACGTTGTGAGCCCTTCCGGGATGCCATCCTGTGCCTGGGACTCTGCCCAAGGGCTGGACGGCCTGGAGAGCAGAGTTGTCAGGAAACAACAGCTTCGCATTTGGTGTTTTTGTTTTAATCGTGTTTTTACCTGACATCTCCTGGTATTTGCTGTATCTGGAGAACTATGTATCTTGAAATTTTAAATGGCTGGTTTCCGAATCGTGGAGAATCTCAGAGGGAGAAAGAATCCTGATGAAAAACTTGAGTTCAACTCTCACAAGCATGATATTTTTATATAGAACACTTAAGATTACCTTTGAGAATCCCGCTTAGGGAAAGAGGGGGGAAATGCCCTCTTAATGAAGAGACCAACTAGCCAAGTTAAATTGGAATCCACGAAATATGAATGGGCCTTTGAAAACGGTGTAATTGCACCATGCCAGAGTTTCTTCGTTGGTAAGCTATGGCCGGCTCTCACTGCAAGCTCGTTGAGGAGGGCTTAGAGTGCTGCCTGTCGCAGGTCCCTCTGAGTAAAAGTTCACTGTCATTCTCTCTTGAAAGTGTGTGGACTTGTCATAGAGGAGACCAGGCAACCCCACGTGTCTGTAAACCGAACCGACCGACACAAACACTACACTGAAACTTTAGAACCGCGTTTAATTGTTTTGTTTTTGAAACGAGAGAAATTTGGATGTGATCTTTACAATGTTGACATATCCATATACCATCGCATATGATAACAATGAATATACTATTTATACCTACTATGTGTGGGGGATGGATAATTTATCATAAATTTAAAAGGAAATCTGCAATTCCACCTTAAGCGATCAACTAGAATCTCTCGTCTTAAATTGAAAATACTTAACAAAAGAATCCCCAACTTAAACCCAACTCATTGCCACTCAGCCCATTCTGACCAAGAGCAACTCTGTAATGACAGCGTAGAACTGCCAAGGTTTTCAAGGCCGGCGTCCTTCGAAAACAGGCGACCACATCTCTCAGGAAGCCACCGTTGGTTTCGAGCTGCTCACCTTTTGACTAGTGGTTGGGCGTTTTAACCACCACACCATTCAGGCTCCTATGTATGGTTGTATGGTTGTATGTATGTATGTGCGCATGTTAAAGCTGGAAATTGTGCCGTGTGCTGTTAAGACCACTTCACATGCTTGTGCCAGCAGTAAGCACTTCTCTCTAAGAAGTACCGCATTAGATGTTCAGCTAGGCACTTTTCGGTCCGATAGACTTAGTTCAAACTTGTTGACAACAGAAAAAGCCTACTGCCTCCATAATGCACAAGCTCAAATCGACGTGAATCAAATACGTTGCATATGCCGTCAAATCCAGTCCAACTCACAGCATTTCTGTAGGGCCACCTAAAGCTCTCCTTGGAAGCTGCAACCCTCAGAACCAGTAATAAACTTGTAAGGCTTATTTCTGACCGTCTTGAGGTGACTTCAGAGGAAGCCCAAGTCTTCTGCTATGCGGAAGTGCCCAGATAATTATCCCACCTTTTTACTACACTCTGCTGAACATTTACTTTTCCTTCAGATTGTCTTTGTATCTGTGTGTGTTTGTATGTCTGTGTGGTGAATTAATGCCAAAGTACTATCTAGTCCAAGGGTCCTCAAACTATGGCCCGTGGGACACATGTGGCCCGCCGAGGACATTTATCCGGCCCGCCGGGTGTTTTTGCCCCATTTGTTTTTTTACTTCAAAATAAGATATGCGTAGTGTGCATAGGAATTTGTTCATAGTTGTTTTTTTTTAAACCATAGCCCGGCCCTCCAGTGGGTCTGAGGGACAGTGAACTGGCCCCCTGTTTAAAAAGTTTGAGGACCCCTAATCTAGTCAGTCAAGTGCCTGATGATTGGGAGATAAGGGAGTTCAGAGTGAGGCCGGAGCAAGTGGGTTGCGAAAATAAGGGAAGTTTTTTTTGTGTGTGTGGAAGAGATGAGAATTAAACAGCTTTGGCATTTCGGACAAGGAAAGTACATGAAAAAAATCATTCTAGATTTAGACAGGTGCTTAATAAAGACTTGTGGGAGTAAGGCTGGTGGTATATAACGAGAGAAGAGTTGCCTGAAACTGAGAGTTCTGGTTAGTGTGAGTGCTCACCCTCTCCCGGTGCTCACATCGTACTCTCCTTTGAGTTACTTCTTTACATGACTGCGTGCCAGTCAGTGGCAGACCTTACTGCGCCCTCGTGGGTGTCCCTAAAGCTAGAATGGGTTTGTCTTCCACCTGTCATCTCCAGAGATGGCATTTGTGCAGCAGGTGTGCTAGACGGCAGCCTGACATTCTTGAGCAGTAGGTCGAACTGCAAGGACAGGGAGGACCCTGCCAGTATCCCCAGTGTCCTGGGGCAGACACTGGCAGGCTTGCCCCAGTGGAGCTGTGTGTTGAGACCTTGATGACCTTGAAGTCCAAAGTCACATTCCCTTGTCTTCTGTCTTTCCTGCTGCCATGCAATACACACGCAGGCCCTTGCTGGTTCAACTACCATGTTGAAACTGACCTCCGGTCTTGAATTCGAGATGCCAGCCGGAAGAAGAACTTGTCTTTGTTTTAGTTCAAGTACAACTTAATCAGAAGGCACTCTTTGGCAGTGGGCAGGACTTCCAGAGGACTCAAGAGCACACTTGTTTTCCCTAACGGTTTGCCTGTTTGTTTGTTTCCCAGGAGATGCTGGCTATTTATCTTGTCTAACATTAAGGAAAGGAAGAGTTATAAAAATGAGTGTGACGTTAGTGCTTCTTAGGAAATTTCACCTGTACTTGATTGCTAAGTCTTGGAATCTTTGGGTTTTTTTCTTTAGCTAGGAGAGAGAAACAAAATGTTACTCTGTGGTTAGAGACAATACAAAATACAAACTCTCTCAGCACCTAACAGCAGAGTAAAACTAAAACTGATAACATGGCAAAGGAGAAGGAGTATCTAGCTCTATACTAGCTCAAAGCCGATTGCTACATAGTAGAGGCCAGACGCATCTCCACCCCGCATCCTCTTCCACACTAGAACCCACCAGCATTACTCATGCTTATGTCAGGCTCCGAAACCGAAAGGGGCCGTTCTGCTCCGTCCTCCAGGGCCACTATAAATCAAACTCAACTCGATGGCAGTGAGAGCAACACAAGCCAGTGGGGGGGTCGGAATGGACGGTGGCAACATATATGTGATAAAAGCAGTTCTCTGGCTTCACACACGCCTCTTGAAGTCTTTCTGTGTGGTATCCTCTCCGCAATGGAAAGTGGTCTCGTAGTGCAGTGGTGACCATCTGCGACCTAATGTTACCCAAAGCACTGCCATCTCAACAGTCCAGATCTCAACAGCATGCTGAGTGCTTGTGTTTGTTATCTTTACTTCATCTTCACAATAGCTCAGTAAGGGAGGCATGGCGATTAGGATCGTTTATAGATGAGGCAATTTAAGCTGACCATCACTAATTAATTGCAGTCATTACCTAATGTAACCATCGTTGTGCTGCCTCTCCATTTGAGAGCTTTTACTACACAGCTTTCTAGGCACACCTTTACTTTACAAGGCACATTTCCTTCCCATTTCAGAAAGATGTCAATCATGATCTTCTTTTCTGAATTTCACGCCTAAGTCAGAAAGCTCATATGCTTCTGCTTGCTTCTCTTGGGATGCTTACTCTTGGAATTCAACCACTATTTCAAGGGGAAGCTCAAAACGGTGTTAGAAGACCTGCGTGAGCTGATACCAAGGGCTCAGGTACCAAAAAAATGCTTTGAAAATGATGATGGCAACATATATACAAATGTGCATGACACAATGGGTGGATGGATAGATGGATGGATGGATGGATTATGATAAGAGTTGTATGAGCCCCAATAAAATTATTCATAAAAAATAATAAGACTAAAACAAGGGCCATCACCCACAGCTCTTCTGAGTTCCCAGAAAACACCACTTGCAGGCCATGGGAATGAGTCTTCATGGAAGTAAACCCTGCTGTGTTCAGATGATCTGCCCCGGTGGATGCGTGTAGCCTCCAACGAGCCCGGTCCAAATTTCACAATCATCTGTATGTTAACAAATGGTTGTCTAAAGCTAAGTGTGTGTGGTTTATATTGGAGAATCCATCAGGATTTATATTTAAACCCATAGAAACAAATACCTTGTGATCCAGGCTTAAGCGTTCACACAGTGCTCTTGTTTGTGATTTGACAGCAGCCTTTGGTGGACATTGAGTAGCAATTTATTTTCTACAAATCAATGGCCTTTTCCTCTCGCTCTTGCCCAGGCAGACACAGTGTGTAGGAGGGCAGTCTCTGTAGGGTCTCTGAGTTGGAATCAATTTGCTAACAGTGAATTTGGGTTTTTATTTTATTTCAATTAGGTAGTTCCACCCCCATCCCCCATCCATCTTCCCATCTGCCATTCTCTTGGTATCGTTTCTGCCCCCATCTGTGAAGGACCTTTTATATACGCATGTATTCATTCATCTTCGAGAGCAAAACATAAAAGTCCACTGAATTTCCTAAAGAAATTTAAAATAATTGAATGTGGCTGTCATATGAGCTTTTGTTGATGAGCCACCAGCTCACTGCAGCAGCAAAGGAAACCAAAAACGTAAATATATAACACACTCAAACAAAAGAAATCTAGTCTTTAGGTGCCCCAGGTGGACAGAGAAAGTGGATCTAGAGTGATAAACGGAAACTCTCCGTGTGGAGTCCCACTGAGATAGTTAGCTTTCTACATCGTCATGTGGGGCCGACGCTAGAATTGTTATTTTCCTGGAAAAACAGATGTGCAACCAGGATTGGAATCGAGGCTCTTCATATCTCCCAAATGCTAAAAAGAGCATCAGAAAATTCCATTTGCACATAGAAGATGGCAAGGTAACTGCTTTCTGAATATGGCTTTGGATTGTGCAAAAGTTAAAGAGAGAACTGAGAAATTGGAAATGTAGGTCAGTGCCATTTATGAGTTTGGGTCCGCAATTACATTCTTTGTTTAGTCCGGAGGCTTAAGCTAACAAGTTAACAATAAAACTGATCTTGGGAGAAGTAAACGCGAAACTACTCTTTTATATAAACTTGAAAGTACTCACTTACTTCCCAAACACACATCAAGTAATTTTGGCTGAAAATAAACTCACAGTAAAAATTTACAAACCAAGTGAGGAAACCAACTACCATGGAGAAGTTAAATAAATAAATAAACAAACAAACAAACAGAAGGCGGAACCTTGTACTATGAACTAGAGATTTGAAAACAAAGAGACTGTAAAGTAGGTCTATAAAATCTGATACATAAACTCTGAAATACTTCTATAAAATAAGTATCTAAAATGATTGGGTAAATAAAAAGAAAGACTATAGCTATGTAAATGGAAAAAAACCTTTATAAATAAAATTGTCCTGGGTTGGATATTAGACAAAAACATTAGAGGAAGGATTCGGAGAATCACATGAAAGCATCAACAAAAATAACAATGAGAGGCAGGTTATTGTGCCAAGGAAACATCTCAAATAAGACAAGGTGAGAGAAGAGGAGACAGAGAAACAAGTGACCCGAGATATATGTGACAGAATGAGACCTTTGACAGGTATTTAATATATCTGTACATATATAAGAAAATGGGGAGGCCCAAGATAAAATGAAGTTTTCATATCGATAAAAGGCATATATCCTTAAGTTTAGAAAGCGTCACTAATCTCAAACAGGCAAAGTAAAAAGAGCCACACCCTGCTACGTGATAGGGAAGCAATTTAATACCAGAGAAAATTCTACATACGATCAGAATAAAAATCAAAAAGCAGAATCATATCTCCAAAATGCTGAAGTAAAACAATCCTTGGCCTCCCATTTGACACTCAGTTATATTATCATTCAAAGGGGAGAAATAAGTAAAGCTTTTCCCAAAAGAACCAATCTGCTCAGTGACTCCAGCTGAAAAATCTAGTATGTACAGTTTTCTCAGTAAGAAATTTATTAGGCCCAAAATTAGAGCAGAAGAACCAATGATGAAAAGTAAATTGAAAACTGAAAAAGCAGGACCACTGCTATCAAATTGATCCCAAATCATAGTGGCCTTATACAGAGTTTTCAAGGCTGTAAATCTTAACCACAGCAGAAAACCTCATCTTGCTGCCATGGAGTGTCTGGTGGGTTTGAACCAAGAAACTTGCAGTTAGCTGTCCAGTGCTTTTTTAACAACCCAAAGTAAATAAGCATTGGTCTTTTAAAAATCGAGAGAAACTAATTGTAAAGTTATATTTAAAAATAAGAAAGCTAGACAAAAATAATAAGCCAGCCCCAGTGCCATTGAGTTGATTCCAGCTCATACAAACTTCCCCAGAGCAGAAAGCCTGGCGTGTCTCCCATAGAGCCATTGGTGTCTTTGAACTGCCAACCTCTGGTTAGCAATCCACAAGCATCACAATAAACCAGAGGCTGAGGGGTAGGGTGCTTGATTGTCGTGAATGTATTATAGTTATTCCTTATAATTATGAAGATGATGAAATTATTCATGAAGCTTAGATTGTTTTTAGTAAACATTTTTTGAAGAGACAGAGAAATAAGAGTAGAATGTGTTGCTTGCAGTGCATAAAGTAAGATAGAGGGGATTCTTAAAAGGATAATCAACTTGAAGGGGGTAAGAGAGAAAGATAGAGAATAGCCTGAAAATGCCAGTTAAGATGAATGTAAATGGACTAAATACACTACTTTTTAAAATGGACTTCTAGAAAACCCAGCTAAATGCTATACATATATGAAACACAGTAAAATTCCAATAAGGAAATGGAATACCAGAGATATTAAGCAAATGCTAACCATAAGAAAATTGATGCAATAGAATTAATACCAAATAACATTGAATTTCGGACAAAAAATGTTTAAAGGAAAAAAAATGTTTAAAGGTAGAAAAGATAATTACTAAATACCCAATCCTGTTTATCTATCTATCTATCTATCTATCTATCTATCTATCTATCTATCTATCTATCCCTCTGAATGTAGAAAACAAACATTAATGGAATTTATGAGAAGAAACAGACTAATCAACTATAGTAGTAAATGATTATTTTACAAATAGTTTTTAAACAGAAATTTGAACAATAGAGAAGATTTGAATAAAGCAGAACTTTTGACTGACTGGCTGTCCTGAGGAGCTCTGGTGACCGTGTAGGGTGAACGGTTACCTGAGAACTGGTAAGGTCAGCAGCAGCTGCTCAGTAGGAGAGACGAGGCTTTCTGCTCCTGGGAGCATGTGCAGACGCAGACACCCACACAAGCAGTGACGTTCCACAAGGGCTGCTCTGAATTGGAATCAACTCGATGACAGTAAGTTTGGCTTTGCTCTTGAGTTACACCTGAAACTCTGTTTCTCCCAAATAAGAGCATGACTGCTTTCAGGACATTTAACAACAACATTACAAAGGGTGTTCACATTGAAGAACACAAAGGAATAATACCAAATAACTAAAATAAACACCATATGTGTTTGATGACAGTGCAATAAAATTAGAAACAAGATATTAAATTGATTTTAATGATTTATGAATTAAATTCGAAATTTAATGGAAACAACACAATATTTGTAAATAACTACAACAAAAATAGTGTAATGTTGCTAAGCAGAATTGAGAGGAAACAAAAAGGGCTTTAAAATATATATGTTAAATAAAAGACTGAAAATTCATTTTATCTAAATGGTAAGTTAGCAAATGAATAATATAACAGACTCAAAGAAAGTTAGAGAAAGAGGAACGAACATAAAGTCCAGAACTGTAATGTATCATATAATGACTTATGTCTAGAAGGGCCGCAGTGATCGACTATCACTCACCAATACTCTGCTCATCCGGCGGATTGGATCTGGGTCCAAGTGATTCACGCATTCTTACAACAGGAAGACCCTGCTGGGCAGAAAGCTGAAATCTTAGCTGTTGAAGTAATGGTAAGGTCACAGCAAGGGAAGCTGAAATCAGCAGTGAAAGCTGGGTAGAGTAAGACTCTTGTCTAGGTGTGTTCCAAAAGCCAGGTCAAAAATTGACCAGAGCTAGTTGCTAGAAGTTACAGTTTCAGAAGCTCACGGGAGCACTTGCACCCCGACCCCTCGCTTTGCTGCGAGGTCGGTGTTTGGAGTTGCTGGAGCAGGACACGACTGCCAAGTGAGTGTTGCTTCCATGCAAGTCACAGGCTTCCACGGGGCGCTTACCCGGGAACCTCGAGGTTGTCCAGTCTCGCCTTTGCATTGAGACACAGACACTCTCTTCCAGTCTCAGGGAGTACGAGTCTTGTCTGGGGGGCAGGCGCATCCTGGGTCTGCCGCGGAGGCCTTGACGTTCTAGTCATTAGCTCTTTTTGTAAAGATCATTTTCCTGGGGCTCTTTCCGCTCTTACAGCAATCCATACGTCAATTGTATCAAGCATATTTGTGCGCATGTTGCCATCGCTAGCGCTTTGTCTCTCTCCCCAAAGACAGGCAGGCTGTGAAACAAGAAAATAAATGTTGTTGAGATGTAAATGAATGTGCGCTCCATGTATGGTTTTTACTATCTGATTTAAAGCAACCGACTTCCTCTCACAAACTTCCTTTGATTTCAATAGCAATCTATTGAGTATTTCAAACTACTTTCAAACGTTTTATTGGCTCTGATCCCTAATTCTGATACGCACACTCTTCTCAAATGTATAAGGGAAATTATGATGTCATCAGTTTCATTTTTTCTCTAATACGTCCCTTTTTCCCTCATCAGATAAACGACCCACGTTTCTCCTATCTCAGAGTATCGTTCCCCTTCTTTGAAAGAGAGCCTTTGTCTTATGATTTAAGCTGTGAGTTTCTGTGGAGTTTAGTATGAAGTCAGTCATTTTCGCTCAGGATAGCATTTTGACCATGCGGTGTGCCATTTATACGTTAATAATTTTCTCCTCACATATAACCAAGACACCTGAGCAGTGGCCAAGTGCGGGTGTTGAAGGTAGCACTGTTGTTTCATTGAGACCCTGAAGGCATTGTTGGTAGCAGGAAAGAATATATCAGGTACCATCTGCTGACTGAGTGATTAGCCAGAGACTGTACCCTCCACGAAGAGACCCAAATCCACGAGACTGTTTGGGTCTCTTCCTACTGGCTGGATCTTAGAATAGAGCCCCCCCCCTCACCCCCAAACAAACAAACACAACCAACCTGAGTAAGTTTACCTAGCACATTGTCATCTATTTAGTACTATTGCTCTGAGAATTTTTTAAAGTCATTTTATTAGGGGGAATCTATTCTTTTTCAATAGCCAGTTTGCTGCTCCATATTCCCAATGTTTTGGTCACTTCTTCCTAATCGTCTCTTTCAGAAATAACTAGGCCCAACTTAAGCTTATACGAAGAAATGTCTCGGCCTCCTGAGGCTCGAACTAGCACCTGAACGTGAACCAACTGTTGCTTTGTAGCAACACAAGAACTTGTAAGGTAGTCAGATCAGCTGCTGCGATTACGTTCTCCAGATGAAGACATTGAAGTCAGTTGCAGGGATAGGACCGGAAAGGTTTCCTCACGTGTTGTTCTTTTCAAGATTCCGTATGGCCTCCCTAGTTCCTGAAAACCCATGTTTTCTGAGGGCTATTAGGTATAGAAATCCCATATACCGTACATACTCGAGAATAAGCCAACCCGAATATCTGCCAAGGCACGTGATTTTACCACAAAAATGGCTTTAAAAATGTGAAGTACTCAACTTATACTTGAGTATATACGGTATGAATAAAGCTATATGACTAAGAATTGTCAATAATTAAAATAATCGTACTTTATTTTCACTAGGTGCAGTCAGTGTTCTGCTTAAGTGATGTTGGTGTTGACTTGTAGACAACAAGATGAAACACTGACCAGTACTGCGCCGTCCTCATCATCTTTGCTTTGTTGGAGACCATTTTTGCAGCCATGTGTCGATCCATCTTGTCAAGGGTCTTCCTTTTGGGACTGAGCTTGCACTTTACCCAGGATGACGTCCTGTTCTGGGGACTGGTTCCTTCTGATGATCCACTCTGGTGGTGTAGTGGACTATGCATTGAGCTTCTAGCTCAAGGCCAACAGTTGGAACACACCAGCCTCTCCAAGTGAGAAATACGAGATTGACTACCCCTGTAAAGATTTGAAGTCTCAGAAACCCACAAGCGCCATTCTGCTCTACCATATAGATTGTCTATGCGTTGGCATCGCATTAATAGCAGTGAGTTTGTTTGTGTGAGTTTGGTTCCTTCTGGAAGGAGTTTTGGTGGTGCTGCCAGGTCAGGGTTGAACTGTTAAGCACAAGCCACTCCACTCTTTGGGAGAAAGTTGAGGTGATTCGCTCTGGTGAAGGTTTATAGCCTTGAAACTATGTAGAGTCGTTACAAGTCAGAGTGGACTCATTGGCAGTGGTTTGTTGGTTTGGTTTGGTCCTTTCTGATAACAGGTATAATTTCCCTAGACCTTTCTAAAGTATTTACTAAATTGATCATATGTGTCAGTTTTATATGATCCTGAACTGGATCAAGAACATTAATAATCTACATAGAAAAGGGCAGACATTACCTCAAAACCGGCATGATGTAGATTTATGGTCTGTGTTCACTACATTGATAATTATCCAATATGCATTTCCATTTGCACTTTTTAGACCAAACCTAAGTGCACATTTCTAAATATTCGGGACTGTTTGGATCGGTTGAAAGGATTCTTTTCCTAGGCAGTAGTGGACTTAGCTTCAAGGTTTGCTTTCTCTCGAGGATTCAGTGACTTGCCTTCCTCTCATGCGTTAAGAGGACTGCTGGTCTCCTTGGTTGCCACCTGTCTCCGAGGCCACAATGAGGCCAAGCTCTCCCATCTGTGTTTCCAAACGTGTTATCTGCTAACTCAGCCCTCATTAGCTACCTCCCTTAGGCACCCCACTTCCACAGTAGTTTCCTGGGCCAGGGTCTATGTTCCTGGCAAATACATATCATCAGGCATCTTTTGGGAGAAAAATGCATATTTATTTACTGATTTAAGAGTCCCTCCATTTTTGTATGTTAACTTTCCTCCCCTGTAAAATGGACATGACATTTTACAGCCAAAATGGGAATTATCTTTGGAAAAGTCTAGAATCAAGCAATCCTCTCTTAGTTGAAAGCCATATTCATTGACGTCCCCGAAGTCTGAATCTGACCTCCTTCCCAGAGCTGTCCACGTGCATATGCTTGGTTATTAAATACCTACCTGCAAAAGGTAAATATTTTCTTTTCTGATTGTTTTTGTTGTGTTATACCAAGTGGGCCTTTTCCGAAGCTAATTTATCTGCGAAGCAACATATGCTTTCGGTCTGCACTTGTTAATTTGCCTTGGAAAAATTAGGTCATCATCAAATCTGGCAAGGTGGCTTATAAACTTGGCAAAACAGTCTAATTAAAGGCGTCCCTTAAAGAAAAAAAAGAAGGGAGAAATGATCAGTATCAGGAATGTTTTCATTTTCGTGGTCTGTGTATATCTAGGTATATGTCACTTCCCATGTTGCCATTGAAAGTATGCCGACTGTCTGCTACGAGTTCATCTCTTCTCTCCCACAGCCTGCAAGTCTGTTATAAATAGTATGCTGCGGGACCCTTCTCAGATTCCAGATGGAGTTCTAGCCAATCAGGTCTATCAGGTATGAATCACAGCTGTCTATTTTCAGTGGCAATGCTGTTATCTGCCTAGCAGAGTCAAGGATTTTAAACCTCATTTAACTACTGTCATCATAAACCATCACTGAGGTCAGGGTGCACCGTAAATGGCATCTCAATATTTGTGAGAAGAGCATTTCACTTTGTAATAGCTTGCTTTTCTAGTGAATAAAAAGCATGCAATTTTTGTTTTCTGTGATTTCATCTAAACAGCCTTTGATAGCTTTCCTCCTCCCACCTCCCCCCCCCCTTCTTCTTCTTCTTTTTTGGGAGGAAGAAGGGTAATCACTGCTTTTAGGATACTGGTTAACTGTCTTCATTTTTTATAGTCACCCCACCCACCCCAGACCTCTTCTCTTGTTTGTCTGCAGTGCATTGTGAACGACTGTTGCTATGGGCCACTGGTGGACTGCATCAAACAGTATCCTTGCCCATAAAAGCTTAGGTGTACGATTGACGAGCTTAGACTCGGTAGAGGAGATGTGTCTAGCTTTAACCTGGCAGGAAGTTCTGCTTCACAAACCCCATTTGATACTCTTCTGTTTTACATTCAGTCAATGGGAGGGTCACGGCAGACCATTCTATTCTACAGCTGAAGAAACATCACATGGGCCCCGGGAAGTTGTCAGTTCAGCAGCTGAACCTGTGCCTGCTTCTTTCAAAGCATGCGGTTTCCAAGGCATTTAAAGATAGAGAGTCATTAGGCAGGTAACACACTGTTATTTTACCATCCCCGTACACGTTTCTTAAAATGTAATAGCAACGTTCTATTTGAAATGAGCCCAATTCACTTCCATGTGCTAGAATAAATGTTGACCCTAGCGTTAAAGATGGTGATGGGATTAAAATGATGCTAAAGACCACCGCATCTTAAAGGACAGTAGATCCTCATCGCTTAAATGTGGATTAAAAGTTGAGCCGGCATTAGGATTCCTAATAAATATATTTTTAGAAAAATCTTACAAAGTTTTCCCTCTGGACTGAATTTAATGTGAAAGCAGATGGCCAGTCATTCTTTTTTATGGGCATGTTTATATCTACTATAAATTATTGTTCATTATTTAAAGAGTTAATGCATACCTCTTAAAGCAGGGTTTGAAAGACTGCTAACTTCTTACCAAGTAAGACATTAATAACCAATGTTTAATAGTGTTAGCAGTGTCTTGATAATCTTGACAAAAAAGTTACTTAAATAATTAGTAGTTTGAAATATTTATGAAGATTATATCTCTATCAGCCCACAATTCTCAAGCATCTTAATAATGTAAATGTGTTCTTGTTACATGTTTTGCTGGTTAGGATGGCACGTTGTGACCACTTGTGACTCATTAGGGTTCTTTGTTGGAAGCCTTTGCTAATCAGGTCTGTGAGAGGTGTGTGTGTGTGTGTGTGTGTGTGTGTGTGTGTGTGTGTGTATCCCATCTGCCTCACAAAGCCTTTGAGTCAGGAAAATTTCTTGTAAGGAAGCTTTCTCATTTTCTCCTCCATAAACCATGAAGTGTAGACTTATATGTGAGCCCTGTGACAATAATACTTGGTGCCTAAGCATAGCACGGTGGAGCTTCCAAAAGTTCATGGGGAAGTTCCAGGGTCTTTTAATTCTATTTCCACAGACTTTTTGAACCCCCCTCCCCCGTGTATTTATTCTCCAAAGCTGTACCCCTAATCTAGCTTCAATTAATGAAAACACAGCATTGTCAGGAGGTCAGCTTTCTGTCAGACCAAAGGGAAACTGTACTCCTGTTTTCTGTGTAAAATTAATGATCTTGTTAAAAATTGTAGGAATTCCAACCCCACGTGCCTACAGTGATCATGGTGAGCATGTTTCCTGAGCAAATGACACCATCTCAGAGTTTCTGGGGGTGAACTCCCTGCTAATGTTAAAGCACATAAAATAGTTAAAAATCAACTTAAGTTAAAGCTTTAAAAGCATAATGTCTTTTGAAGGATTGCGTATTGATTTTAAATATAACTATCTGATTATGTATGCATGGACTAAAGTATGAAGTCAACTGCTTTGTAAATGCCAGGAGGCTATTTTTCAGTAAGAGTTGAGATGCTTACGGGAAACTAGATTGCTGCATTGCTGGCGAAGAAAATGGCTTGTGAGGTTATTTACAAGTTTTGCCCCATGGTCACTGCCATACATCAATAATAGGTATTAGTATAGACAGAGTCTAAGTGTTTCTGCTTATAGCACATTATAAATTCTGTATGGAGTATTTTCCTTAACATTTTTGCCATCATTCACTTTCCCCTTTTTTTTATATATTCTTTCTTTTTTGGCTGTACGCTTGCCAGTAGATTTGAATGTGGTACAATGATTTCAATTGATAAAGATGATACGTGTTTTCAAATTGCCTTCACTGACTAGATGATCATTTCTGTGGTTCCAGTAACATTATTGGTTTTGTAAGGTTAATTTTCTAGACCTTGCAGTTTATGTGTGCTTGTCGCACGCAAAGAGCACAATCAAGAAGTGTTTCTTTTCTGAAATTCCAGATTGGTAATTGTTTTTGCCATGCAAAATCAAACCGTCCAGGAAGCTTATAGATAAACAGATTATCTCCTTGCATTGAGGTAGAAACCATTTTGCATAGTGCAAATGCACTGACTGAGATGTTTACAACCCTGCTCACCAGGCTACAGCAGGCCATGCGACTCTTAGAGATGATCTTTATTTTAACCCAGTCAACAGAATTTACTTCCCACATGAATGGAGAGGTTTTATGTTGTCCTGATACGTTGGCGATATTCACATTGCGCATCCTCTGACAACGGCTTCATTTGGGAAGAGAGAAAGCACACACGTAGTAAATTAAGAATTGTGCAAACAATGTTTGTGTTCGATCGTGAAATGCTACATGTGGCTCTCTATCACAGGAAGAAAGTCTAGGTTGACACTAAGACGCCCAGAAGCGACTAGTATGTGAGCTGTCATTAATACTTGCTGTTCCTTTGAGAGATTAGTACTTTTTCCCTACAAAGCCATGCCCATCCCCACCGCTCACACCACAGAGCTCAGGCGCTGACACAAAGGGTGTGAGAAACCTGCCACCTCCACTTTGCTAAGTGTGAGTCTAGGGCCCAGCTCCTCGACAGAGCCCTGACTGGGGAAACAGTTAAAGACGTGGTAATGGTGCAGGAAGCTTCCAGTGCTGTGGGTTTCATTTCTGTACTATCAGTAACCTCAGCCTCACGATTCAACATTTGAGATGTAAATAATTTACAACAATAAAAGTGAGAGCACATTGCTGTGGAATAGAAGTAAATAATTTAGTTCTAAAATGTGGGATGCCCCTGGTAATGAGAGACCATTGAGAGTTATACATCAAATGCCTCCAATGGTGAAATTTTTGTGATTTAAAAATTTGATTCTATTATTTTCTCTCCACTGCAAATTAAATATGAGCAGCCCTGGGCATTGAGTGTGATGGGGGCCGGGGGATAGGGGACAGGAGTGAAAAGGTAGTAACAGTGACATTGAGAATCCTGGGTTCTTTGGACAGGGGATGTGAGTGGCCACATTCCTTGACTGATAAGATTTAAAAGACATTGACCTGTAAGTATTGATGATGTGCAGAATAATTCTCTAGGAATTTTTAATAAAACAATATACTTTTTATTTTAAGTTGAACGTTGGAAGTGCATAGTCAGAATCAGTTTTCAGTCAGCCAGAGAGTGAAAGTGACCAGGTTCTCGCATTATCTGCGCAATGGTGAATCAAAGTAAAGTATTCAAATAGTTATTACCAAATATTTTGAATGGAGTTAAAGGATGAGAATACGATAACACTCCTCCCCCGCTCGGGAAGGAACGAAAAACAAGCAAAGCAGTCCCGTCGATGCCGTCTCGGAGACCTTAGAGGACAGGGTAGTTTCCGACGTTTAACTCTTTACTCCAGTAGAAAGACGGAGCAGCTGGTAGTTTCGAACTGCAGACTCTTAGGATCACAGCCCAATGCATAGCCACTATGCCACCAGGGCGCCTGCCCTTTAGAAAATAAACCAGAAATCAAACTCTTGTGCTTCATTCTATCATTGACTAGCCAGAGGACCTCGAACAAGCTCTTCAGCCTTTGGAATCCTACTTACCATAAGTATAAAATGGGACTATTTATGGTACCTACGTGGTGATGGTTGAGTGGATTAAGCAAGGTGATACCTTAATAAGCACAAAAGCATCTTAGTACTTGACATTTAGTAAACAACCACTGTTATTCATGATTAGTATACAACTTAGTACTTCAGAGCAGCCGCGTAGAAGTCACAACCACAGGCTTTGCAGGAATCGGCTTTTACCCCCTGCTCAGCCACGTCTTAACTGGATGGAACTTGTGTTGGTTCCTTAATCCTCTCATGCCTCGGTTTATTTCATCTAGGAAAGTAATAGGTTAACAAATGTGCACTGAGTTAAATAGGTGCCCCTGAGCGGTGCACAAAGAGCCTTGGTGACCCCGTGCGTTAGGCATTAGGCTGCTAATCACGAGATTGGCGGTTCAAGCTCACCAGCTGCTGCACAGGAGGAAGATGAGGTCGTCCGCTGCCATGGAATAGTCATAGTTTTGGAAGCCCTAGATATGTGTGGAAATTGATTCAATGGCAGTGGGTTTGGGTTTTTTGGTTTGGGGGTGGTGCAAACACGGACCAGGCATGACTGCCCACCGAAAGGCTGGAGGTTTCTCCAGATGCACCCGGTAGAAATTCCTAGCCCTTTCCCTAATTGTGGCTATTGAAAACCACATGGAAGACAATTCTACTCTGGCAAGCATGGGCTCGCTCTGAGTTCCAGCTGACAGCCGACTGGTTTTGTTGCGTTAAGGGATTTTTAGGATGGTCGACCAGAGCTTTACAGCGACTTCTTGCTTTTCAAAGGCAGTCCAAGTCCTCTTTGTTTTTTTAATCATTTTATTAGGGGCTCGTACAACTCCTATCGCAATTCACACACACACATCAATTGTGTAAAACACATCTGTACATTCATTGCCCTCCTCATTCTCAAAACATTTGCTCTCCACTTAAGCCCCTGGCATCAGCTCCTCACTTTCCCCCCTCCCTCCCCCCTCCCTCTTCCCTCTTGAACCCTTGACAATTTATATATTATTGTTTTGTCATATCTTGCCCAAGCCTTCTTTCATTTACAAATACTCGTTTACCATGAAAACATTATGGGAAAAGTTCATTGAATCATGTAAATGAGGCATGGGCCAAAATCTCACTCTTCAGAGGTGTAGGCTGAAGGCGGAAACGGAAAGCGTGGCTGGAAGTGGTAACGTTACCTTACTGGTCAGTCTCTGCATTGCCGACCTTAACTCAAACTTCTCAGCGCCATTGGTCACGAGCACGAAGTCCTGCTTCGAGACTTACTTCTGGAGAGAAACCTGTCCTTCTTAGGTAAGTACTGTTCACCTTTTCTCTAGCTCCAAGTGTCTCCATGAGTGCTTAAGCATGTTTTTTTTTAATTCTTCCACTTGCAGTTATTATGTTCTAAGGGAAGAGTGAACGTTGATTGATGCTGTGCATGTTATCTTTTATTGATTTAGAACTGAACAGGAACTCAGTTACCTAATCCCCAATATATACAGCACATGCACAGGCTTGCAATTAATATTTTATAGAATAAGTGGCTGAAAAAATGCTTTAATATCTGTTGCAGTATTACTTTTGGTGTCATGAGATATGAACCATAATCTAGGCCTTATGAAAGAAAGAAACTTAAGAAATATTATCTACAAAATGCTTTATATATTAAAAAGAAAGGTTACAAAAATTTACGTAACATATTTTTGACTCCTGTATTGAATGGGGGAGTACATTTTCTTGGAAGCCAAATATTAAGCTTTTATTACTTTTTGCAAAGCATTAATTGTTGATACTGGCTTAGGGTGATTTTTTTTCATCCCATATATGTGCATACACTTATGTGTCAGTATAGAAACTTGCTACAGATTGTTATTTTTTTCAATGTCTCCTTAGCATTATAAATGAAGGCATAAAAGCATACACTTAATAACTAATCATGGAAATCATTACACACTCTACAACCCTCTTCTCATTTTAAATGTAATTTTTAAAGGTTCTATACAGCTCATTGCATTCTTGTGTGTTTAAAAGTACTTTGATAGACACCTACTCTTCTCTGATGGACATTTCACTTTTACAGATCTCCTTTTTAAATTCCAGTGATTTTGCTCATTCATGACATCAGCCATCTGGCAGTAATGAACAGGGAGCGGGGTTTGGGGGGGGGGGGCGGGCAAGAGTAGCTCTGGCTGCAATAGTGAAGGTGACATGTCACCCTGGCTGTGCCCTTGTTCCCAGTGGTTTAGCATGTATGTCCTGATGAAATTTGGCAGTTCTGGAAGGTAGCCATCCTCCATTCTGTGATCTGATGTGACCATCCTCCTTTTTCACACAAAGCTGGTTTTCACATAATGACTTGGTCTTTGGAACTCTACTATGTCAGTAAGTGAGGAATGGGACCTAGATGTCCAATGTCTGTTATGTATGATTATGTTATGTATGATTATGTTATGCCAATATGTAAGCGTCTCCATAATACATAATATATTCTTTAGGACAAAAAAATTCAAAGAACATTGAATTATATCATTTTTTTACCCAAATGGATAAAGGATTGGGGAGGGAAAGCAAATACAGAGAAACTAGCAGCCTTAAGCTGGTGGAGGAAGTTGAATACAGTC
Source organism: Tenrec ecaudatus (assembly GCF_050624435.1). Lineage (NCBI taxonomy): Eukaryota > Metazoa > Chordata > Mammalia > Afrosoricida > Tenrecidae > Tenrec > Tenrec ecaudatus. The sequence goes on from NC_134543.1 coordinate 93,451,563, forward strand.
AGAGAGAGTCTGGTCTGACTCTGAGTGTTTAATGTTTTTATTATTGACCTAGAGAATAGTTAAATGTCTTATTAGATTGTTGAAGCTGGGAGGTGTCACAAATATTATTCTCTAACCAGAGTTAAAGAAAGTTGAGTAAAATAAAGAAAGAATGAAAGAAAAAATGTTGATAAATTAGGGAAATTATCTTACTGAATTAAATTTCCACATGTAAAAGCTGCAAGCTTTTTTTTTCATATAAGGACAACTGCAATGTGTAGCCTATTGAAAGTCTGTATATTAGAAAGAAATTACCTTTTTAAAATCTGATCCTAATTGCTTTGTGTAATACCTGATCACCTTGTACACTCCCTCAGTGACCATTACGACCGGGCCGCACTCCTTTTTAGTTAAAGCCCACAGCTACACTCAGATTTTCAAAGCTGCCCGATGTTACTCCCGCAGAACCATCTACCGGTGCACAAGGAAGCCCTCTAATCTCTTTGCTTAGCCTCCGTCGGCCTTCTCTGCTTTCCCCTTGAGAACTCATACACCCCAGCTGGGAGAAAGAGCAGGGTTAAGTAGTGCAAACCGTTTAGTGCTCTCGACTGCCAACCAAAAGATCAATGGTCCAAGTCCGCTCAGGAGCAGCTTGGAAGAAAGACCTGGCACTTAGATTTCCAATAAAATGAGCCATGGAAACCCAATAGAGACCAATTCTACTCTCACACTCTTGAGGTTGTTAGGAGTCAAAGTTGACTCTGTGACGGTTGCTTTGGTTTTTAAACTTGGTTCGAGTTCTTTACTCACTTGACTCTGGGCACTGAGCATGTGAGGGCTGACTTAGCATGGCCTACAAAGGCCATGGACTGGAAGTCATCACCACTTACGAGGCATGCAAGTGTCAGGCGTGAATTGAAAGTGATGGCCCCCATCTACCGTCGATACTCGTGTATAAGGTGAGTTTTTCAGCACAAAAAATGTGCTGAAAAACTGGGGTTCAGCTTATACACGGGTCAGTGGTACCCCAGCGAGGACAGCGTCTATGATGACCTCACACCAGCTGAAGCTCTGCATTGGGACACGGATGATGATGAGGAATCCAGTTTTGAAGGATTTTAACTCTTTACATTTTAGCTTGGTTGCTGATTGAGCTCTGGGAATAGTATTCTTAAGGTATCATTGTTGATACCTTATTGTTTTTGTTGAACTATTTTCCACTTGCTATGCTGGTTTATTAATGTTAAATGACTTGTCTTTTTATTTATGTTTTTATTTATTTATATCTTTTCACTAGAGAAGATTCATTTTTATTGATTAGTTACATGTGAGTTAAAATTTCATAAACAAATTAACAACATTGGAATGATAGCTATCTAAAATAACCTTATAGGAATTAACAATGCCAATTAATTTTAAAAATGAGAAAGCATCTTCAAACATAAAACTTTTTCCTCCCTCACACCTGTACCCAGTACTTCTTTGTGCTATATGCTAAGGGATAACAACGCCAATGAATGAGCTTAGCAAGACTTCTAAAGGATGACTAATAGATCTTATAGACAATAGAGGCAATCTCTTAGGTGTTGACTCAGGGACAAGTTAGAGCCGCTGATAGTTTGTTAGAATATATCTTATTTCTTTCCTTTTAGAATTATATATGTTGTTAGAAATTCAAAGATTTCAATTTTTTTAATTTAAAATAAATATTTAAATACATTATCCCACTGATGTCTCAATTTTTAGCAATTTTATTCTCATTTGTTTTGATTATTGAAACTCACCAATAGCTCCTGCATTTTCCACCCTAGGCTTATACTCGAGTCAATAAGTTTATTTGGTTTCCCAGGTAATAATTAGGCACCTCAGCTTATACTCGGGTTTGCTTATATTCGAGTATATATGGTATTCCTCTGTATTTTAGGATCTAGAATAATTACCTCATTTAAATGGACCCAAAGATGATATGTTAACTGTTCTTTAAAAATAAACCCCATTGTGGGATGGTTAGCTGACTCCATGCACTCTCAGTCATCGATTGAAAAGTTGCCTCTACAGCCTTTGAAAGAGTGGTTCATTTATTCTATGTACACTGAGTGTTTTAATGGGATACTGAATTAACGCATGTTTACTGGTGATTAAAACAGGAAATCCAATGCCTGGTATGAAATACTGTTAACGGTCGTTGTAGCTTTACCTTGGAAATCTTCCTTCACAATAATTAATTAGACCTAAAGACAAATTTAAATAGAATATCATTTTTAATCCAGCTATAGCAAAATATTGGTATATAAATAGACCATTTATTTATTCTTGTTCACCTGGATACACCTGGAATTGTGTTGCAAGCAATTGAAAGCCTGTTGACTTTCGTGTGATTCTTTTGTTAGCAGATAGAAAATGCTTTTCTGTTGGGTCCTAATCTGGGCATCTTTGAAAAGTATTCCTACTGTTTATATATTAGCTCTTCTTAAATTAAGATTTATGGACTCCTCTGAATTTTATTTTATTCTATTCTAAATGTTCAACCCATTGTGCTTCATCTGTGTTTTTATAAAACACCTATTTTCTCTGCTCTCTCTTGACAGTAGAAAGGAAAAATCATAATAAATCCTTTTCCTACCCTTATGCCATCTGGAATTTCTTGGACTCATAGCCATATTTTGAGCAGTTGCTGTGGCACAGGAGCTCGTCCAGTTCTGTGTTGTTGTTCTGTGGCACAGCGTCCATTCTGACTCATCGTGACCCTTAGGGGTTCCTGGGCGGCGATCTGAACAGATCTGGTGGTAGAGTGGATTGCATGTGGGCTGGTAACTGCCAGGTCAGCAGGTGGAACCCACCAAGCTTCTCCCTGTGGGGCACAAATGATGAGGCCTTTCACTCCCATCAGGCTTCAGTCCGCAGCTCACAGGGGCAGTCCCAGCCTGTTTTATAGGCCACTCTGAGAAGGAGCTCAGTGGCAGTGAGCTGGGTTTCGGTTTTCCTGTGAATGGGAGAAGATCACCAGATCTTCCCCTGTGGAGCAGCTGGTGGATTAGATCGACAACTTCTGGATGAGCGGCAGCCCAGCGCGCTAGCCCCTGTGGCTGCCGGCCTCCTCTCAGGCAGAAAGAACGGGAGGAGGGCTCTATGGCTGACGTCTGGAGCACGCTCAGATGTGCTGACTGTGTTGGCAACTTCTTACATTTTTTGGTTTGATGTCACAGAAGAATTTAAGCCTGTTTTAGTTTTCCTTTTCCTCCATTTATTGCCACTCAGACCAGTAGTCCATCTGATGGGGAAGAAATCGGGAGGGTTCTTAAGGCAACGGCCCATGTGACTCCTCTCTCTCTCTCTAGTATATATATATATATATATATATATATATATATATATATATATTATATCTTCATTTCTTTGTCCCTGTTGTTTGAGACCTATAACACATACAAAGAAACACATATCCTATGCAATTGCCCAGCCCATTTCATCAAATCAGTGACAGTATCCAATTAACACCTCCTCACCCCCATTTATGTGGTTCTTTTCTTTCTTATTTTCCCCACTCTTTCTCCCTCCTTTTCTGTCTCTTCCCTCTCACTCCTTATCCCTCCTGACCCTGGCTCCATTGTAGTCCTTAACATCTTATCCTTTGGTGTGAAAACAATTTTTTTTTCTCTTTATAAAATTGTCATAAAATATTTATCTTTGAGATTGACTAACTTTGCTGAGCACAATGTTCTCTAATTTTGCCGATGACTGAGATGTTTGACAGATTCATCATTGTTTTCTAAGGAAGTGTGATATTCCATTGTATGGATATATCGGGGTGTCTTTACCCATTCCGCTATAGGTGGGGTTTTTGATCGTTTCTTTTAGCTCTTACAGAAATTGCTGCAGTCAGCACAGGTGTGCATAAGTCTGCTCATGTTTGTTCTTTATTTCTTTAGGATAGATCCCAAGTAGAGAAATTGCAGGATCATAAGGTATTTTCATTTATTTAAGGAGGTGTGTACTGATTTCCATAGTGCTTGTACAATTCTGCAGCCACACCAGCAATTTATGAGCATTCCAATCTCTCCACATCCTCTTCAGCATTTATTATTTTCTGATTTTGTTTTTTAAGTTTATTAAGAGTATCAATGTTGAGATGGTACCTTATTGTTTCAATTTATATTTCACATGTGGTTAATGAACATGAACATTTCTTCATGATTGTTGGCTGCTTGAATGTCAACTTGAGTAACTTGTACTTCTACAGATAGTTATTTTGTATGAACACAAGTCACAAGTTAAATAGATGACCAGTTCCTGCAACTAAAATATTATTTTCATTCATATATTTATTCTACAAATATATTACTAAGGACTATCTTAGGCACTAGGCACAAGTCAGATAAAGTCCTCCCTGCTTTCTTGGCATTATAGTCAAGAAGGTAGGCAAGCCACCCATGAAGGCGGATTTGAGAAAGTCATTGTAATCTTTCATTGATTATTCACTCTTCTTTTCAGCTAACATTTGTTGAGTGTGCTCTCTACATGCCAGGAACGATGCTAGTTAGTTATGTTATGGAGAAGTTTACGAGCAGCGCTGGCCTCCAATGCCCACAGCCACGCACCTCTTATTGCCATATCCTTCTCAAGGAGAATGCAAGTCTGTTTCTAAGACGTCTCACTCACTCTGCAGCTGCTCATTTGATTGTATTGGTGATAAGAAATGTACGCAAGGCTGTGATCATGCTTTTATTAAATCTTGAGAAATATAGATTATAGCAAATATTCACAGCTGCTATTGACTCTTCTTAAGGAAAACATTAAAATGAATCTATTATTTGCATATCAGACCATCAACTTGGCATTCAGCAGCTCAAATCCCCCATCAGACCCACTGCCACCACAGGCTGCTATTGGCTCTTGAGCTCCTTTCACCAAAGTTGGAAAGAATTTTACTTTTCCCTACTCATCTGTTCTCTCTCACCAGGATTTGCCTGGTGGAACTCATTAAGTTGGCCATCTTTATGCCATCTTCTTTGGTCAGCCCAGGATCAGACAGATCCCTTTGAAGTCTTTGCTGTAGGCACACATCATTCTAGCCAAGAAGTTGATTCCAACTCACAGGAAACCCTATAGGACAGAGTAAACCCGGGGGTTTCCAAAGCTGTCGATCTTTAGGGGAGCAGAAAGTGACTGGTGGGTTCAAACGACTGACCTTTCATTTAGCGGACCAACACATAACTCGCAGTGCCACCAGGGCTCCAGGACATCCCGAGGGATTGAAAAAATAAAAAAGTTGAATCAAGCATGGAGACCACCTGAACACTTAAAGTCAGTTTAAATACATGCCAGTTATTCTTTCTATGGATAATTAATTTGAAATGAGCATTTATTGATCAGCCTTTCATGTCTCAGGAAATATGAAGAACGCACTGTCCATGCCCACTCTTGGTTGTGCTCTTACTAAGCTTTAAGTTGACCAGTGAGCATTGGGATCTTCCTTAGCACTTATCTGATAAGGCAGCACCCTATGACTAATAGCAATGGAATAAAAAATATATCTTACCAGCTAGTGAAATTATTTTGATTTATATCTCTCAAGTGATTGATGAGACTGTGATACACACACACACACACACACACTCTCTCTCTCTCTCTCTCTCTCTCTTCCCCCCCCCCCAGGTTTTCTTTTTCAAGAATGTTGGTCATAATGATGTAGGAAAGCAGGACTAGCAATAGAGTGGAAAGACGACAAGACCGTTTGCACTGTTGGGGAAACGTTTGAAAGAGTTGATACTATAGACGGAGAGAGTAAACCATTGGCCCGCTCAGGGTTGGCATACCTCCAGGTCAGAGGGTCTTTCATTAGTGACTCCCAGAGCCACTGTCTGGTACACATTCTTGTTCAGTTTGCCTTATTAAGAATAGCTCTGGAGATATTTAATTTTTTTTCCAGTGACTGTAGCCCTGTTAGTAGAGCTAACAATTATTTTGAGTGACACCTGAGAGGCGTTTACTTTCTCCTCCCCTCCCCCACCCCATGTTTGGTCTTGGCTTCTGACAACAACAAACCAGCATAGTTTACATGAGTGCATCTGTCACAGGCATGTATTGCTCTGTGGGGCTCCAGAGGGGTGTCCTCTGTAAAGCCAACCAGGCTTAGTGAAGGATGTCCCTTGCTGTAAGAAATTAGGATCTTTGTTTCCAAGAGTTCATCTCCTCCTGCTGCTTTATTCCCCACCTGAAGCAGCAGTGCTCTGCTGGGAAAGTAATCATGATGTGTCAAACAGGGGATTCTGACTACAGGGGAGGAATGGGCGGCGGGAGCAGATGAGATCTAGAGTGCTAAGATTGTGTTCATATGCAGATGTTAGCAGCAGAGAATAGGAGACTAGAAATAAAACATAATTATATAGGTTGAAGGGAATTGAGATGGTTGAGTTTTTCGAAAGACAACTATTTAAAATCGTCTATGTCTAAAGCAGTGGTTCTCAACCTTTAATGCTGCGACCCTTTAATATAGTTCCTCCTGTGGTGGTGACCCCCAATCATAAGGTTATTTCTGTTGCTACTTCATAACTGTAATTTTGCTACTGTTATGAATCGAGCGACCCCATGAAAGGGTCGTTCAGCCTCCAAAGGGGTTGCGACCACAGGTTGAGAGTCTCTGATCTAAAGGTTAAAAATAAGACATAGTCCTCAGGGTAATGTGAGGATGAAATTGGGGTGTAGGATACGGAGAATGGGGGTTTGTTCTCGCCTTCCAGGAGGAATTGTCAAAGCGATGGACTCCCCTCCTTTCAGTCCCCCTGAGGGAATTCTGAGCGCACCTCTCCTTGGGCCAAGAAAAGAAGCACCATGGGCCTTGGGTGTGCTCGGAAGCAGCCTCTTCTTGGGGGCTCGGAAGCAAGGTTGTGCTGCCCACTTACTATGAAAGTCTTCTGTTCCTCTTGCCGTTCACCAGCTTCGATCATTCATGTTTGCTGCTTGCCTGCTTTGCTGGCCAATGATGCTATATTGGAACTCTTTTGATTTTAAGGGACAGAAATCCAATTCAAACTATAACATACACATACAAAACAGGAGAGTGTATTGGTTCAGATATGTTCCTGGGAAGTAAAAGAGAGCGACAGAGAGAGAGAGACCATTTAATGCATGTGTAGAATCCTGACGATAAAAAACAATGGTCTCAATATCTCACCCTTTATTCCCTCCTTCTATTGAACTTTCCTGGGCCTTGGCTTCTTTCTTAGGGAAGAAAAACCCTACCGTGTACTTCATTCTCTGCAGGGAAAGTTATATTTGAGGGGGTACCCCACTCAAATGGAATTTTTTTAAAGCTATGTATTTCTTTTTTTTTTTATAAAACAACTTGTCTCCTTCAAAACACTCTCCAGTACACTGAATATATTTGTCAAATCTGTGATTCCATTCTGGGCAACATTTCAAACTCATCTGACAGCACCTCCCGCGTTTTTTTCTTCACCTATTCTAAGTCACCAAATCACTGTCCTTTCATGTCTCTCTTCATTTGTGGACCCAAAAAGAAGTTGCACAGAGCAAGGTCAGGTGAGTAAGGTGGTGTGGGACAAGAGAGACATCCAATTTTTTGCCCAAAATTGGCACACTGAGATGAGCAGGTGCATTGTGGTGGTGACAAAACCAGTCCCCAGTGTGCCAGAAGTCAGGCCTTTTTGTTGCACACTATTACACAATCTTTTTCCAGAACCTTTAAATAGAAATCTAGATTAACAGTCTGACCTGGTGGAACAAACTCCAAATGCACTATACCCTTCACATCAAAAACACCAATGAGCATCGGTATTTAGGGGGTACCCCCTCGTATTGTATTAGCTGCCCTGTGTTCCATCCTAGCAAAGATGATCACTGCCCACTGATAGTTTTAGTCCTTAGCCTTCGCAACCCAACAGCAAAATCTGCAGTTCTCTTTGGTCCCATAGCGCATCTCTGAAACGGCCCTGAACCGCTGGTCTGGGTCAAGCATCTACTCTTGAGGTCAGATTGGGGATGACTGACCACCCCACCAGGATCACGCTGTAGAGAGAAGTAGAGCAACAAAGTCAGCGAGGCTGAAATACAGGACAGCCATGCAATAGGTTACTTTCCCTGCAGATAATTAGGTTCTGGGTAAGGCTTTCCTCTTAAGACGAAACGGCATTTGAGACTTAATCACTTACTGTTATTGTATAATTGGTTTCGTGTGTGCGTGGGTGTGTTGTGTAGTGGGGGCTTTTTATGTCTTTGAAGTGAATAGAATTATGCGAATATACCCGATTCCATTGGGTTTGGTTCAGGGACCGAGGGAACTAGCCCTACGAGTTAAAGGAACTGGCTCAGGCGAAGGTTAGCACGTGGCCATTCCTCAGAAGTCTGGAGTTGGAAAGGGCTTGCTCACTCTCCAACCCCGTTTTTTCAGAGGGCACTGGTCCCAGCAACCTGCATAAGAGCTGGACTCTTCTCAGCAATCTGCCACACATGCTCTTTTCACTCATCTGAAATTCCCTTTGTATGGTATTAACACCAGAAGGATATAGACTGATTTGGTAGACACTGTCCATTTACATATTGTGTTGGTGTTCATGTCTTCTGTCTTTCCTCAGGCATCAGAGGCTCTCTGGCCTCTCTCCACGTGATCCCAGATTCCTGACCTCGTGTTTGTTTCCAGTCCTGCGGGCATGTCCCTCTTCCCTGGTGCTGTCTTCTAAAGACATAGCAATGGACAGGGTCAGAGCAGTCAGTTGTATTCCTTATTAATGGCTTTGATAAGAGGCTTTCAGGGAGGATGGGGAAATTGGAACTAATGTCTGTAATGAAATTTTGGGTTTTCTAAAGATTTCATTTATCTGAATTTTCGGTCTCCCCATTAAATGTGTATTTGCTCTGTGTGCCTTTTGCTATAGGTTGTCATATCATAATAACATCTGCTACTGACACTTTGCTATCACTTCTTGAGTTGTGTAGAAAACACTGTGCTCACTGAGAACATGAAAATATGGAGTCCAAAGGTCAGGGCTCCAAATATTGAATGAGACAGTGTTTTGGAAAATGCAACATAGAAAAAGAAAATAATAGTAGAGTAGACAAGATGCACTGTACCTTTTCATTAGTTTTGATGTATGGCTTTTGTTCTCCCACCACAAATTTAGCATATGTATTTTAGACTATGTATGCTTTTATCCTATCATGTATTTTAATTTAGCATTTTAGAAATATTTGACAAAGGTATAGATTAAAAATCCATGTCAGAATGTTACCCTTGATTTGCAAATGTTGTGAACAGAAATTTTGTAGAATTTTTCCGTGAGTCACTCTATTTCTTCAAAGACTTTTAGCAAAACAAGACAGGTTTTTAGAATCTCTTGGTAGCCCTCCTGCCTTCCTGTAATTCTTAAGTGTATGTTAACTGGTTTCAGATGTGTTTTGTTCGCTGACTCAAAATCAGCCCTTTATTTTAAAAAAAGAATTTGTGTAATTAGGACTTAATTGCTTTGGATATTTTGGGTATTTGGAGGAGAGGGTAATTAAAAGGCCGGAGATATTAACATTTGCAGGGCTCTTTGCGCATGTGTAATTTATTTCTCCCCTTTTTTTTTTTTCCAAGAAGCCCTTTAAATACAGACCTAGCACCTTAAAAACAAACTTCAGCCTGGGGGTGCTTTTAAACATTAAATAGCCATTGTGTCTCTGACAGGATCCTAGATGACCCAGTTAGTGGGTAACTCCTTGAGCTGCTTCCCTGCTGACCACAGGTCAGCAACGCAAGCCCCGCCTGTGCTGTGCAGGAGAAAGACGAGGGTGGGAATCCAAAGAGGCCGTTCTACTTCCATCTGTAGGGTTGTAGAACTGACTTGATGGCAGCAGATTTGGTTTGGGGTTCGGATGGTCTGGGGATGCAGTTTTATTACTTCTGGTGAAACTGGAGAGAGGACCATGAATATGTTATAGAGAGGTCCTACTTGAGCCTCCTCTGCAGGCAGTGTTACCGATGCAGGATCACAGAGATGGCCACCTACCTCTCCTGTGAGATCTACCAGGAGAAAATCAAGACGTTCCCCTCCCACTTTACAACTCTAAGAATTGATCCAAAGCAAGCCCATTACTTTTGAGTTGCTTCTGACTTGTCACAGTCCCGTAGGTTGGAGTAGAACTCCTTCTGTAAATCTTTACTGAAGCCTCTTGTCTTGCCTTCTCTTCTCCTAGAGAACTAGCTACTGGGCACTTGAACCTCTGGCTTTCAGCTAGCAGCCAGGAGCACTCTGCCAGCGGAGCTTGTTTCATAAACGTGACACATGATCACGTTTAAATACTTGGCCAGAGTTAAGAGTGGTGCACAAGGTGCCGGGACAACCTGGGACTAGAACTGGGGGCCATTTCCGCTTGTCCTGTTTTCTAACTGGAAGCTCTGAGTGAGTCACTTCAACCCACTCAACTCCTTTTAGTGTGCAAAGGGGAAGGTTCCTTAGTAATTGAAAACTAGCTCCTACACACTGTGGCGAGCTTTGTCTAATATCCCCACGTTTTGTTCAGGAAAGGGCTAACAAGTCTATTTTAATGCTAGCCTGTTTTTACTACATTGATTTTGCAGTCTTGTACCACGAAAAGTAGTTTTTATTCTTTTTGAATGTATACTCACTGGGCAATATTTTTTTAAAAGATTTAGAGATTGATTTCTTACTGATCCCCGAGCATTCTGTAAAGTTATGCTAAAATTTATTTTATAATGTTGCCATCACTATTTCCCCCCCCCCCTTTCTAAGTTCTTGGTTAATTCTGAAGACTAGTTATTTCTTCTTCAAGAAACATAGTTTTTTACCAGTGAACTTAGAAGATCACAGGGGGCGGGGATGGTGCCTGACCTCCTCTGACTTCATCAGGAAGAAGAAGCAAACTCCACATCAGCTCCAGGTCAATGCCTATGAGGCTGAGGTCAGACATGCCTCCAGACTTCTTCACCAATTCGAACACCAATTGTCCCTCCCACAGCACTCTCTACTTCTCACCCGAGTTCAATTATTCATTGCAATGGCCACAGCCCCCACTCACGGTTATGAACTTCATTAGAGAAGTTAGCACCACCAATCAAAAACCACACTGCGTAGATTCCAACAAATAGCAAATCGATACACAATGTCTGAAGCTGTACATGTTTACAAGCGTGGATAACCTCATCTGTCTCCTGCAGAGTGACTGGTGGGTTTGAATTGCCAACCTAAAGGTTAGCAGCCCAAGGCTTACCCAGCAGCGCCACCAGGGCTTCTATAATGGAATAGGGAAGTTAACAGGGTACAATGCCGTATCAAATGCTCAGGACAGCTTTTTCGATCAGGCGGGCCACCCTTTGCTCTTGGACTTCGCAGCCACAAGGCCCTGGGACCTCTGTCCCACTTGGGCAATGTTACAGAGCTAATAAATGCCCAAAGGCCACCCCACCCCACCATAGACTTCCGCCGAAAGGCACTCAGCTCTAGCTCCTTGGAGTAGGCAAGTGCAGGTCCCCCAGGGAAGTGCCTGGAGACACCCTACTCCACAAGCATTCCTCCTGCCTGGAAGCATTCAGCCTTACTTGCTTTTTCAGCCAGGAAGCCCACTGCTGTGTCTCACGTCTGGCTCTTGGTTCTGCTGCTGCTGCCCCTCTCCTGCTTCCCTGATGTCACAGCCTCCTTTCTCTGGATCACGGAGGTTCACTGTGCAGAGAACCCAGACTCCGAAGGATATACTCTCTTGGCCCTTCTTACTTGTTATTCATGAGATCCTCCTGCTTCAGAGATGGCATGGCAAAAATTACCAATCAAGTCCCAAGTGTTTACCACCACAACCAACCATGATTATCAGCCATGCAATCGTATGATTCTATATCAGCAGTCAAGTCTCACCATCGCTTACTCAGGTCCATCAGCCAGAAGAGCCGGATCAAGCAAATCACCGCATCACAATTAGGAACCATTGTTGGCTCAAATATGCACAAATAAACATAAGAACTTGGATAAGATACATGATTCTCAAAAATGTATAATTTAGCAAAACTGACTATAAAAGAGGTAGAAAACCTAAACACACGAGTCGTCATAATAAAAATTGATTTATGAAGAATTCTACGGAAACTTGAAGGAATTTATAAACCCATTGTTATTTAAAATTGTACAGCTCCATAGAAAAAGAGGTTAGATATCTTATGAATAATAAGGAATGTTGAGTTCCTTCCTTTGCAGCCAGAATAAACCTTCAGAACCATGTTCAGCAGATAATTGGAACCCAAACTGAAAGATAGAGCCAGAGTTCTCAAATGAAACATTGAACTGTGATCTAAGTTTAATGTTTATGTATGTTATTGATATGTGGAGAGTTAAATTCAGATTTTTTTAACTCGAGGTAGGCTGATTCTAAGACAATATATTTTTAATACACTTGTGTTTTATTCAGTTATCTTTATTAAAAATGCAGGGGTGCAAAGCGTGTTACTGAGGAGAGAATAAATAGTGCAGTAGACTTTTTTTTTTTTTATGAAACAGAAACCCTTTCTGTCCTCAGAGCATTGCCATCTGGCCCTGTGTATGGGGAGATCCATCCATGCAGAAGAGTACAGAGGTGAGAAAAATGAGCCAGAGGGGAATACTGGAGCTGATGACACAGGGATAAATCTCACAATCCCAGAATTGGACCATTGCCATAGAAACCAAACTTTGAAACCCACACCCCAAAGTCGGAGTGATCATCTAGGAGTGAGAAAGCCTTCAGCCTAGGGTGCAGGAGAGGAACATAGTACAAAGGCCAGGAAAGTAGGCCACATAGATGGGTCTGACCATTAAAATCTCCCTGTGATCAGTGATCGAAACAGAAATGCTGTGTCCTAAACCAGGCAAGCAAACCCACCTGGAAACATAAGCTACTCCTCCTCCTGGTGCTGTGTCATTTTCTCGGCACTTTGCCGATTGCTCTTCTCATTTTTCTTAGAAATTCCAAGATAAAAGAAACAATGTGAGGGTTGAAGTGAGGAAAAGCAATGAGGAAGAAAATCAGTGGTTTCGGAAATTGTGTGTGTGTGTGTGTGTGTGTGTGTGTGTGTGTGTTCGAGAAAGGAGAAGCCATTCAATACATAGTATTTTCGATGTCTGGAATATCCCTTCTACCGAACAGGAAAAAAACTTAACTCATATCACGAGTGTGACCCAGACTTTTAGAATCTATCCTTTGGGTGCAATTGCAATTCAATCAACTTCATCTTGAGGGCAGAGACGAATGGGTGTGGGTCGTGTCAGTGTGAGGGTATGTTGGTCCTCTGGAGTTTTCCACCCAAAAGTAGAACTCTTCCTTACCCTGGCTGGATGTTGTGTGTTCAAGTTCTCAGGTGTGGGTTGTGTTTCATGTTGAGTCATGAAATTTAAATTGTAGTTGTTGTAGTAATAATTTTGTCCCTGTGAACAGGAGGGCAGCACCTATCTTTAGAAGAGATTTTAGTGTGTGCCTTTGGATTAGTTGGTGACCTTTGTTTTGAATTCCTATCGTAAACATAACCATTTTTCTTTTTGAAACAGATTTTTAACATCTGTAAAGGTTGATCTAGCTATGACAATTTTAATAAAATATTAATCTATCACTTTTAATGTCAACCCAACTTTAAAATGTGCTCATCGGCTGCTTGAAACATCAGCTCAGGGTGCTTAAGTTGATTTTAACAAATGCCTTTTGCATTCAACATTCAGAATGCAGTAGGGAAGAGATAGTTCTCCCGTCTTGTTTATCAGAGTCCAGTTTTCCAAACCTGCTTGTTTCTTAGCAGGATGAATTTCTGATCATCTCAATAGTTACGGAATATTTTTTGTATTCCCAGAATAGGAGAGTGTTCTGAGTTGTGTCCTCTTTCATTATTTAGATAGTTGAGAAATAATGATTTTCAATGGCATTTAGCTTAAAAATCTAGTATAAATACGTGATTTGTCATTAAAAGGTTATTTACACCTAAAATGTTGATGTTTGAAGATGTACACAAGAGTGTTCTTACACAGAGTTTCTGAACATTGGCCATGAAACCACTATCTTGGGCTGACAAATGAATTGGAAATAAGCTACCCAACACTGGGAAGGGGCCATTAATTTTAATCAAAGGTAATGCAGGAAGGCGAATGGGAAGCCAGACAATGTCAACAGCCCAGTAGGTGTGAAGAGACTCCACAGCCTTCCTTGTTACTTGGTGGGGCCATTAGTTGAGGTTGGGTGAAGACAGAAAGCCATGTCTGGAATTGAATGACCAGGTCACTCCAAAATCTAATGGAGAACTCCCCATTTCAGAAATCACATTGCAATGCCATTAGAAGTCAAGGACAGCATTTAGAAAATATTGGAAGGTGTGTGTGTGTGTGTGTGTGTGTGTGTGTGTGTGTGTACACCAAGCACCGGGCTAGGTTTGGTTTGCCCTTTACAACTTTATCAAGCTTCCTATGTTTTCCTGCTTCCTCTCCTTCTGAATGGATCGTTGATATTTACAGAGGATCAGGAAATCTAAGAGAGTTAAGAAAAAGGCTCAACGTCTGTTTGCTTTTCCGAATTACATATGGCGAGTTGTAAAACTCTGGTAAATGCCAGAAACAATACAAACCCAAGGACTTAAGCAGGGTAATTAATTCTCTGTGGTGATCTCATTGTCCTTGTCGCTTGTTTGTATCTAAGCATAGTTCACTAATTGAAACTAAACTTTCTTATTAGCTGTAATGAAAGCATTTGTTTCATAATCGGAGGCCTCAGTGCTTATGCCTTACTGTCAATTGCCAATATTGGCTGATAACATTCGTGATAGTTATTGTGGGGGTGGGGGAGCCTTTCCTTTCAACCATTAAGTAAAATTCCTTTATTTTGAGTATTTTCCATTACAAAAAAAGGGGGTGGGGAGCAGTGTATGGCCATTTGAATTAATGATGTTTATAGTAAAGACAAAAATGTAGAAGGGACAGAGGAGCATATGTATAACTATCCTTCATGTTTGTTAAGAAAGTTCATTTATTCTGACACACAGTAGAAAGCTGTGTATGCATACGTGAGACAGATCTGTGTGAGTGCATTAGTAAATTTTACGCATTTTGAAGAAAGAAAAGCAATTAGATTGCTGTCTGGTTCGTGGACTGCTGCTGTACATGATGGTCTTTGTCCTTCCTCTAGGTGAAGGTCAGCTCCGAGCGAAGGGCTATGACAAAACCCCGGACTTTATCTTACAAGTGCCAGTGGGTAAGTCCGGAAACCCGTTGTGTATTTGTTTGTAGAGAAAAGGAATGTGTTGTTCTATACACCTTCTATTTTTATGGATATCTTATTGTGAGCAAGTGTGACCAGAGAAGATTTGCTTTATAATAATGCATTTGAATGGGTAACCTCATGAGCAAAGATTATTAATAAAAGCGGAGAATGATGGATCCAGAGGAAATCTCTGCCTTAAAACTTCTACCTGTATTTGAGAAATGGAAATGTCTCCTGAAGACGTCTGGGTGGCCCTTTCTAAGTCATTTCTCTAAATACTGAATTTATAGAACACAGCCCCGTAGAGAAGCCAGACTCGCTTTGGTCCATTTGACACATCACTTGTCAAGTTGCTCGGGCCGTCTCAGAACCAGGAAAGGACTGCTGAAGCAGAAGATAATGGAAAGAAGAGGGATGTGATTGTAGCATAAGTGTCCCCTGTGATGAACATACGTACACAAGGCGTTGTTGTATAATTACACCCGTAGATGATGGCTAAGCCTCCGCTCATTAATGGGAAGCGTAGAGAAGCCTGGGCAGAGTAGAGAATTTTCAATCTTCTCTTGCCTTCACTGTATATCAGTAATGCTTTGTCCCTTAGCCGTAGAAGGGCACATAATTCACTGGATTGAAAGCAAAGCCTCATTTGGTGATGAATGTAGCCACCACGCCTACCTGCATGACCAGTTCTGGAGCTACTGGAATAGGTAAGGTCCCATTATTTTTCTCTTAAGATAAACGATACTTAGCTGAAATCTCATTAGAAAAAAAATATTTTGTTTAGCTGGTAAAATGCTAGTAGCTTTTGTTTCTAGTAAATACAAAACCCTGATAACTTCTCTATTTTCATCGTGTTGCCTCACTTCTTTTTTTAACTAAAAATTTGTAAAAATAAAGTCAAAAATTAATACCTACACAGTTTTAATATTGTCACATAAATATGGATAGTAGGATGTGGTGCATTTTATGATAGAAACTCTGAATATTTTGTCCTTCTGATGTGAAATTGATGCTTACTGTCAGAACCTAAAGATTTGCCTCCCAACAGCAGAAAAAAAAAAGTACCTACTAATTTCTCGGCACAGTCCCGAAAGCCTAGAACAGAAGCTATGAGGACACGGGTGGTCTGTGAGGCAGGGAGAGGCCAAGATCATTGAGAGCCCCGGATTGGTATGCCACCTGTCCGGTACTGCAATTTAGTAATTCTCACAACAACAAGAAAACTGTTGTCCCCATCGTACGGCTAGCTAAGCTGGCACCACAATAACAAGGTAATATGCCACAGAGCTAGTTACCAGATTCTGCGTTGGTCTCTCTCATTCCCAGACCGTGCTATCTCTAGCACGAGACAATTGTTACTCACAGTGCAGTCGTCACAGCCGTGGCTTCTTCTGCTATTGCCGTCCTAACTTTTCACACCACACATTCGTTCCCTCAGAGAAGAAGGTGGGCCAAGCAGTAACCTTCTTAGATTAAGTCTCTCCCTCGGTCACTAGCTAGCAGTAAGAAGACAATAATAAGATGACATTGGTTCAGATCGTTAAAGGAACGAGACAGTAGTAGCATCTGTGGAAAATAGACTTATGTGGGGGGGGGGGGCGCAGGGGGCAGCGGGGACTGGAGGCGAGGACAGTGGCAGACGACAGAATTTTGTTACTCGGCTTTGCAAAAGGCCGGCAGACCTCGCTCGTAGCAGCTGTGCTAAACCGAGCCCACTTTTTGCCATGGTAACAATGATCATGACAAAATGCTGAATGTAATGGCTTTCTTGATTTTCTTGTGTAATTGTGCGTGGCATCCGAGCTTTACTTTACGGGGATGGAGGAGGAAAGTGCAAAATGTTTTAGAAACCAATGCTGCTTCAGCGTTTCCTGGGCTTTATTCGGCCATTATTCAAATTAGCAGTAATGTGGCAAATTGAATTTTAGATTTTTAGCAATTTTATGATGAGTTTGAAATTGTAAAGAAAGCATCATTTTTGGTAGTATAAGGAAAGCAATGAGAAGAAAATCAAATTGTGCAAATTTAACTTACTAGAGGATGTTTTAAAACGATAAGCTCAATCGTGTGCATTGTGACTCATTGCCTCTCTGCGGTTCTGATGAAGTCTTTGGTGAGCAGCAATAAAAAATGTAATCCCAAACTGTAGTTTATTTAAGACAGTCGAGTGTATTTAAAAATCCAACGGTATGCCTTTATTTAAAACAACCCAGCGATGTATTCAGTGCCTACTATGTGCTTGCTCATCCACTATGTGGTGCTGACTCAATAATCCAGTCACCTGTAGATTATTGACCGTGGTTGGAGAGTCTGAGATCTACCGCAGTTCTCTTTGGAGTGGATTTGAACGTATTTTGGTGCATATTCCCTTTTTTCTTTTCCACTGTCTTTGCTTAGAAGACTATTGCTTTACAGTCCCTGAGCACATGGTTTGAATATGCACCGGCTACATTGGCGTAATGTGGCTCGCTGAGGCATGTCTCATGAGAAGGGCGAGTGAGCTTTGGTTCAAAGCGTGTAGCTCATTGAAGAGTGACACTTATTTACATGCTTGGCTGCTCGCCACCAGGCTGGAAGTTTGAGTTGGCCCAGAGATGCTTCCAAAGAAAGTCCTGGTAATCTGCTTTCCAAAACTCAGCCATTGAAGCCTGATGGTGCACAGCCCCGCCCACAAACACCCCACCAGCAGTCAGAATCGGGTCCGTGGCAGCTCGGCGGAAACTGGTTATCGTTCGGGGAGGTTACTCTACCGAGAAGATAGTACCAGATGTCTGAAGAGAGAGCAAGAAACGCAGGTTTCCCAAACTGTGAGCAGCTCATAGAGGCATTTGCCTCCCCTTGGTTCCGGCAACGACAGACCCGTCCCAGTGTTTGGGCATTTTGATAAGGAGAACTCAGCCCTCCACCTGAAGGTAGAATTGCAAGGAGGCTATTGGTTGAGATATGGACTAATTCAAATTGATAACCCTACATAAAGCTACACAACTACAAACGGTATCTAATTGTCACGCCGGTTTCAGATGAAAGACTTTGGGTTTTACAATAAGCCTCCGCTCAGGCAACCTTCGTGAAATGATGTCGAAACCCATTTTCCCCATCGACAAAGCCCTTCACTGGTAGACTAACGTTTCCGAAAAAGCTTTCTTTTGCCTGAGTAAGTGATCTTCTTACTCGGTCTTTCAGCAGTTTTAACACTGCTGATAATTAAATACACTTTCTCTTTATTAAGACATTTCCTTTGCTTAGCAACTTGCTTAACGTCTCCGAGCTTCTCTTATCTCCCCCGTAAAATGGGGTGAAGGGTATCTTCCGCACTATGTTGTGAGTATCAGTTACGTGATCCAAGGCATTGTGTTCCTCTGGGTTTGGTCCCACGATGCCAGCAGTGCGCTCAGTCTCCCTTGCTGACTCCTCTTCCTGCCCTCAGACACTGAGGCGGAGGGCCTCGGGCCCACTGCTCCTCGCCCTTCCTTTTCCTCTCTACACTCAGTGTCACGCATAACCCCCTTGGGGATCTCATTGGGCCTGTGGCCTTAAATACCATCTCTATACTGATGTCTCCTTGGTTTTACGCCCAGTCTTCGTATTTCCCGACTTCTAATTTGTCTAGTCACCTATCCACTCAGTATCTCCCCTTTGATATCTCAGCGGTGTCACATCTTGCAGGTGCAAAACTGAGCTCTTAATTTCTCTTCTCACCCTTGTTCATCCTTTTTTTCCTCCTACAGTTCAATTAATGGTGCCACGATTTGTCCAGATGCTCAAGTGAAAAACCTCCATCAGCCTACATCCAGTCCCTCAGCAAGTCCTGTCAGCTTTGTCACCAGCTTTGTCATCAGTGTCAGATCATGACAGTTCTTACCCTCTTGCCCGTCGTCCCCTCAATGGCTACCGTTATTTCTCAGACTGCTGCTGTAACATCCAACCTGGCCTTCCTGTGTCAACTCCATGGTTAGTGTTCATAGCCCAGCCACAGTGACTCTTGGAATACAGAAATCAGGATGTGGCATTTTCTGCTCAGAACTCTCCAAGCTTTCTACCATATTTGAAATAAAACCCATAGGCGTTCTACTCCTGTAAAGAGTTTCAGAAACCTCCAAGGGGTGATTCGACCCTGGTCTGTTGGGTCACGATGAGTCAACTGGCATTGACTCCATGGGAGTGAGCCTGACTTTCTTGCTTGACCATGACACTTGGGACCTGCCTCTTTTCCTCCCTAGTTCGCTTCACACCTCAGGTTCAGTCCCTCTCATTGCCTTCTCTGGCTTTCTTGACCTCATTCTTTTCCATCCTATCAGCCCTTAAAGTAAGTGTGGCGAGGAGTCTGTGGGGTACAGGGAACATTGCTACCTGATATCCACACTCCCTATGATCCCCGAGGTCCTCCTCCTGTCCCTGAGACCTTGACATCCTCGAGGCATGCGTGACCTGTGGGGGCAGACACAGCAGACTCCTCGAAAACTTGAGGCTAGAAGACCAATGCCTTTGACTGAGTCTACAGGGCACTATCAAAGAAAACATGTGGATACAAGAGAGCTTGAAAATGTTAAGGGAAAAATGGGATGAGAAGCTACTGAAATTCTCCAATAAACTTTTTGAAGCCTTTCCAAAGCTGTTTCTCAAACTGGTGTAAGAGGGGAGGGGAGGGGAGGGGAGAACTAAAGCAACTCTATGGCCTTGGTCATGTGCAAGTAGCACTGAAGAGATTAAGAGCTGAGTTTCAGCTGCTGGATTTTTGACTCTTTGGCTCCAGTGGGTCTGCGTTCTTAGAGGCCATGCTAAGCTAATACCTTCTGCCACAATAATTGATTTGACTCTATTTCTTACCTCTAAGTATCCTTTAAAGATCAGTTATTTACTCAATGGCCTAGCAATTGCTTTCTCTGGTCTCTGATAATGTGAGAGGTGAGGCATTTAGAAACGGGCTGCAATGCAGTTAGAGTTAAGGAAGGTACTTTGCAGAGGATGGACAAAGTTTTTCCTTTATTAAGATACTTCCAGGAAGCCTACAATTAACGAAATCATAGATTCCCAGTTATTTCAGTCTTGTTAAAAACAAGGCTGATCACATCTGTCTTAAGTTGGAGTCTCTGCCTCAGCAATAGAAGCTCTTGCAAACCTTCAATTACAGCAGTTTCGCAAGGCACTGCTGCCTTAAACTAGCAAGTAGTCATCAGCATCAACAGGACAAAGATTGACTAATAATTAGCAAATGTGTTTGGAGAAGGCTTCTATAAAGGTAAAATATAATAATTTACTTTTCCATCTCTTATAGTAGAGATGGTTGCAAGATATTGATGTTCTGTTTTTGCCGACCAATACTTAACACCCATTATTAGCTGCTACTGCATAATATTTCATAAGGACAAGAGAAGTGTCTTCTGTGTGCATAGCACTTTTACAATAATGATTTCACCTAATGGGTAAGTGCCAGGTACCCGCCCCCTCCCCTCCCCCCCCACACACATTTTGAATGTAGGAAAGACTTTCCCAGCAAGGAATTTATATGTTCTGCCATTATTCATTGTTTTTCAATGATGGTTTTAGATAAAAACCGAATAAAGAACAGAAATGTTATCTTAGGCCTTTGGAGTTTATGTTTTTCAATAAATAAATGGTTTTGAGGAACTGGAATGAATTAAAAGAACATCAAAATATTGAAGGGAAAGAAAATAGATCTATAAGGAAACATCAATGAGTTGTGGTTTTTCTGCCTAGAAAGATATTTATCTGATGACTGTATTTAAGCAAACGCCAGATTTTTATGTGGTGGGTATTGATCATTTGCCCAACTCCAGGAAACCAAAGAATTGTTCAAAGGATGACTCTTGCCCTTTCCTGCAGACCAACTCTGACACAGATCATCTGAGTCACGCATGATTCAAAATTGTTATCCTAGACTGACAAGCACATGATTGCGAGCCATCCTAAGAATAGAAAAACGACCATTCAGATTCTCCAAAGAAGGAAGGACAAAAGAGAGAGAGAGAGAAATTCAACTAATAAACAGTGAGGTCAGGGGAACTGAAAAACAGTTAGGATTCAGGAACCCAAGAATGCAGAGACTAGTTCTACTATAACGATGATCAGGTTGAATCTGGTGCTAAAATGGCTTGGAAATTCAGGTCATGGTTCTCTAAGTTCACTGTATTAAAATCACGAGAGTGTATTAGAAATACAGGCAGTCCCCAGGTTACAAATGTCAGACTTACCAATCACTCCTACTTGCCCTCTAATGTAGCTTGAACTGGTTCTATCTTGACCAGCTAACCCAAACAGGAAAAGACCCAATTGTTTTTAATTTGTATACAAGACCAAATCCATCACAGCTGGATTAGAAAAACTTGGGAGCTGAAATCCTGCATTGGGAGACTCAGAGAAAGTGTCGTGAGCCTTCTCCGGAGCCTGGTGAGTGAGAATGGATTGCGAAAGGACTGTGCAGAGCCAGGCACATTCAAGGCTGCTCAGTCAGCCCCTTCTGTGACCAGTGCAGCGCTGTTCACTGCTGTAGAGCACTACTTTTATATTAATGTTTCTTTTTGTTTGTTTGTTCGGCTGCTTTTAATTTTGTTGGTGTTTGTTGTTGGTTTTTTGTTTTCATTTTGAAATTACTTGTCTTAACAGAAAATCTAGAATGCAACCCCTATCATTTTGTCCCATTTTGAAAACTGTATGTGACATTAATCTACATCCAACATGTAAATCTCTTTCTCTTACTCGGCTCTGATTGGCCAGCTAACCCTAGGATCCCTAGTCCATCTGCTTCCAAACAGGCTTGAAGGGAGCAATAATTGCTTTAATCTGGGAATCACAGTTATGGTCAGCAGACATTGACAAGCACTTTGTTATTCCTTAGGAATTCAGCCTTTGGCTTTGACTTGTTACAGACCACAATGACTGTGACAGTAACTGCAGAGGTGCCGGTCGTACTTGAACCCAGGTCTCTGTCTGAATGCCACACTTGTCACCTTTCTGCTTCACCACATGATCCTGTGTCAGTCATGCTGGTCAGTCTGTTATAAAAGACTACTTATAAAATTAGTTTTGTGCCAAGAGTAAGCCCCAAATCTCACCCATATATGATGCTGACATATCTACCTTTGTGTATGGTTTGGAATGGGCTAGGCAAGAAGCTGTTGCTCTTCCCAAGGGCCATTATTTTGTCTTCAAAATGCCTGTCCGTGGTTGGAAATATTATAAAGCCTTGCCACCTAAAATATAATAACCTCCTGCATTGTTGGACTTGAAATTGGCAGAATATGGACATTTCTGTGTATATTACCAAGTCACTAATTTTGACCACCTGATGCAAAGGACAGCTGATTTAATAAGCTGAGTGGACTGTAGAATGAGCTTTAAGGAATATAGGTTATTTGTTATATTTATCTTACTCAACAGGGCTCTTGTTTTGTTCTGAATTCTAGTTTGTGGGTACGTAGGCACTGTGAAGAGTATGCTTATTTTAATAAATAAGAATGTTGGTTACACTGCTTTATTGATGTTTAATTGATATACAATAAACTGTGCCTATGAGAAGTCTTCAGTAAATTCAGAGAAAAATCCATTCTCTGTTAATCTCAATTTTCAATGAATTTTTTGAAACCGGTATATATTTAGGGGCTGTATATTTTACATCTTAAATCACATATTCCACATGTGTTTAAGGTGTGTGTATTAAGAATACTATATTTCATAAGTTTAGACATGTCTGGGAAGACGATGAGTATTCTTATCACATATCAAAGGCTTCGTGGGTCCCTTAAAAAATGTCCTTTCTTGCCTTTCAACTCTCCCCTCCACCAGCCACCGGAAACTCTCATCTTTCTGTTGCCATAGGTTAGCTTGCATTTCTAGGATCTTACATAAACAGAACGATGTGCGTGTGATGGTTTTTGTATTTTACTCCCAAGAGTCATCTATACTGTTGCAATAGTTCGTTCACTTTTATTGCTGAGGAGTGCATAGTCATTGTATATCGCTCTCACTATTTGTTTATCCGTTCCTCTCTTGATGGACATTCAGGTCAGTTCTAGTTTCAGCTAGACAATGAATACCATGAACACATCTTTATCGTTTCATTTCTCATGGGTAAATATCTAGGAATGAAATGATTGGGTAATTTGGTGAACTGTGTGTATATCTTTAGACAAAAGAATTGTGCATTTTCCAAAGTGGTTGTATCATTTTACCATGCCAGCAGTGTATGAGACTTCTAGTTATTCCCTGTCCTACCTATCACTGGGCTGTGGGTTTCTGTGGCTATAAATCTTTGGGGGAATAGAAAGCCTCATCTTTCTTCCATGAAGGGGCTGGTGGTTTCAAACTGTGGACCTGGTGGATAGCGCCCAATGCATAACCACTACAGGACCATGGCTCCCCACACCAGCATTTCTAGGTGAAATGGCTTTGGGTTTTTCAGTCTTTCAATCAGGAACGACAGGATGGTTAGGCAGGTGAGTCGGATGTGGGCACATAACCAACTCAATATTAAAACAGTATTTTATAGAAACACACTTGGGAGTATGTCAAGTTCTTCAGCCTTAAGTGAGAGGGGAGGGGAGGTTGACACAATGAAAGCATATCGAGATGCAGGGCAAAGGAGGGACTGGAGAAACCAGAGAAAGCTTTATATCAAGAAGTACATATCTGTTGAAATTAAGCATCCCCGCCCAGCGTAAGTCAAATCCATAAGCCCAATAGTAGGCCATAGGTCCCTTTTCAGACTCGCGTAGCCACATGCATGACACACAGACTGAGGAAGATTTGAGGCTAGAGGTGCAGAGGTGAGTGGATCCAAGGTCCCCACGGACACATGGCTAGGCTCCAGCAGCTTCAGGGTCAGCTGCAGAGAGAGGAGGAGGTCCCTCTCCTTCTGAGAAGGCCACGCCGCCAAAGAAGCACCGTCAGGTTGTGAGCTGATTGATAGTTTGGACTCCACCCCTACATCCATCTTCAAGTTGACATAAAATGATCTAACGACCGCCGTTTCTTTTTAATCCAAAACAAAGTCTGCTGCCATCCAATCAAGTCCAGCTCAAAGACCCTCTACAACAGGAAGCGACCGTTTCTTATGGCAACAGGAACAGATAGATAGGCTCATCCTTGAGCAGCAGTGGTTTCTTCCCGTTGGTCGTAAGGCAACATTAAATCAAAATATGAAACTATGAGGCTACCATCATGATCTTTGGTGGCCTCAACTCTGAGACGCTAGTGCACTCCATATTATGAAGGTCATCAAACGGGAGTCTTTGGGTTGTGTGATAATAGACCAGGTGTGTGAAATAATACTGAACTTACCACCAACCAAAAATATTTAGTCTACCCCAATTGCCATCGGCTGTCTTAATGTCGTGAGTATTATTAGCATCATAGATTGTCAATGTGGTGAGTTCTGACGAACTGGCCTATCAGTAATGAGATAGTTGCACAATGGAATCTAGTAGCTACTTTTCAGTTTTTCTATGTAGAGTCATCTATGTATAGTATTGCAGAGAATACAAAGGTGAGAAAAACCTCACCTGCGAGGAATTTAACTTATTTTAATCTAGTTTGGGAAATAAGGCATGTACACAGATTACAGTAGTCGTGAACATTGAGTACCTACTATTTTCAAGGCACTGGTTTAAGCATTTTAAATCAGTCTCTTCGTTAATCCACATAACTACACTAAGAGGTAGATCGTAGTATTTTATTCCCATCTTTCTGAGAAAATTGGAGCATAGCGAGATGGAATTACTCAGGTGGGAATCAGAGTTACGGAAGAGTGGAAACCCAGGGAGTTTTTCCAGTGGAAGAATGGCACGGTCAGGACTTTTAGATGGCTCTTCCGGTAGGCACGCTTAGAGCAGACACAAGAAGCTGAAGATAGGAGCACTACTGCAATTTCACTCCCTCATATTGAAATCATCCAATAATTCACATACTCTAATGGTAACAATGGACACGGAAGGGTGCAGTAACGATTTACAGAGACAGCCTTTGCAGAATTTTCCAAGTAGCACAATGTTTTGTTACAGCATATGGAACAGAGAAAACTTTGAGTTTTATGATGTTATATAATTGAGTTCGTAATGGTATCATTGTAAGGCGGTCAAAAAATGTGAAGAAAAGTAAAGAATGCAGGTGTCCAGCACTTGAGTTGGAATGTGTAAGGTGGTCCAAAGGCAACTGGGGTCAGGTGATGGATCATCCGCAGCAAAAACAAGCAAAGCAAATTCTCACAGAGAGAGTAGACAAATGCCTATTTTTATAGACAAAGAGAAGACAGCCCTCCTATGACATCTGGAATAATGCTTACAGAACTGATTATCATTAATTTATACAAGATTATTTCCGGTTTGTCCAGTGCCCAGTCTCCATCACTTGAGCATTTATAAAATAATTTCACTGTAATTTCATTGAATCTGATTATTTGGGCTGTTGCTATCAGATCCTAACCGTGAGTTCTTTGGGTCTGGGAAGTTGTTCCAAAGTGTGTTTTCAACAATCACACTTGAAGGAAACCACTCGTGCATCCCCCACGTGCAAACTCCACTGGAGCCCAAACAGAAAGACCCGCAGGTCAGTCTTCCTCCGGCGGTGCGATGGGTTGCTGATGTGTTTTGACACCGGGTAAAAATGCTGAAAGGGCTGACCTTCCTGCGATACTGAGGGACTCAGGCCCAGGCAGGACACCGAACACACATTGAGTTTGTCTTTTGCCTTCCTCTTCTTTCACAGGTAAACACACTCCTCCACGCATGAAAGGCTGCCTTCAATACAGAAATATTTAAACCTATAAATAGACTTAACTGATTGCTTTAAAGGTCCTGCAACCTTGGTTCTTGAGGGGTTTTTTACTCACCATCAAGCCCGAACCATTACTTGAAACTGTTCATGCATTTGCTTACAAGGAATAAAATAGGTTTCTTTTGTTTTGTTTTTCCAGAAAGACAAATGAGGCTTGAGATTATTGATGCTTAAAAGAGAAAAACTAAACAAATGGGAGGTCCATGTGGTATAATATGTTTTACAGTCTTTATCTTTGTGGTAGAAACCAATTTATTGGAGATCAAATGTTTAAGGATTACCTCTGACGTGCCAGATTAATGTACGTGCAGGTGAATCATCAGTGACTTTGGAAGTAATTGCCTTGTAGGTTTATCATGTGCTAAGAGTTTGAAGAGTTAGGTGGAGGCCAGAGAGCTGTCAAGAGAATTTCCTGTCATGTATAAATAGGATGTTCTTTGTTAGCTTCATATAGTGGTGAATGCTGCTGTGACCAGCTTCTCCTGTACTCTTATGATTTCTAAATTCACAGTGGTTCGTGGATGGGATGGAAACACTTGTTATTAATGAATTTCTAAAATATAAAAGTGATAAGCAAAATTCTTAGGAAACAACTGCTTCTCCTCCGGAGCACTTTTTCAGAAAGATGTACTTGCTGAATCCACCACTCATCAATGTACAAAGACCATAATAGTATTCCCTAATTGTTTAGATTGTACTGTACAGAGTGTGGAAGGAAAATGACATTTATTTGCCACAATATTGGAAAACAAATATATTCCAATATTTCAGTTGTATTATTTCCAAAGGTGATAACTTTGTCTACTAAATGAAATTAAAATAACTTTGTCCAAGAAGTATTTTATAAATGGACCAAAATTTTGAAGTACTGAGTTTGTATTTTAACTGTTCACCTGTTTTGCATAATCACTGAATTTCGGTATAGCAGATATGTTTGTTTGAGTTACGTCGCACTTCTGTTTTCTCCACTCTTTCAAATGTTGTCATGTCACTGGGAACCCATGCCCTGGACCGACAGCGCACTTCCAGCTCCGATCTACACGACTGCCAGGCTTCAGCTCCAATTTCCCCAGTGTTCCCCATGCAGGTTAGACCTCTAAGTTTATGTGCTGTGAGAACTGACAGCCCCGGTCCTGCTCTGCCTGCCCAAGGCCTAGTCACACTGATCCCCCTATGCTGACGCGTGGCCGCCCCCACAGACCTTACCGCAGGAGTGTATGCAATCTCTAATTGACATTTCTACCTGACATTGTGCCTGTACTTCTCATTGTAGAATCTTTATCTACATAGAAATAGTTGAAAACCTCTTTTGATTTAACTATTACATGGATTAATTTTACTTTACAATGACAGGTTTTCCTGCTGAAATGCAAGTGGCCAAATTCAGCTCATTTCCCCCACTAACTGTTCTCCAACATCAACTAACATCATAGCCCCACCCAGCACATACATGGGCACTAATTGCTTGAACACATGGCAAATCCATTCGAAATGACAGGGAAGGGGTTAAGTGCCGACTGCATCATCAACGATAGTACAGCCCAGTTGAAGACATCCTTTTCTAATGTCGGAAGCAAGCAGTCTTTTTAACCAAATGACTTAATGTCTGTACACTTCCTTGTCCTGTATTCGCCCCTTGGTACACAGGCATAAATTAACTCAATTGCTCCTCCTAATATAGCACCCTGCATACACATCTTTTCCTGAGAAAGCATACCAGACAGTCTTACTGTTAATGCCAGGTCCTGGGCTCTCTCTTAAACATTCTATGTAAAGTTTCCAGCATCATGGCAAGGGGAAAAAATTCTATCAATTACTTTAAAAAGCAATAATTCAAAATAGTTGATCATAAATGTCAGGAAGCAAAGACCCAGCTGAAGCATTTTGTCACTAATCAGGCTGTTTTCCTTCTAATTAGTTAATTTACATTTTACAAATTAAGGGCAAAATTCAGACAGAAGATAACATCGTAGCTTTAACTGACCTGTATTTGTATCTGCCAAATTTAAGTTAATTAGAAATGTAGATGCTGTTTGTTTTCTCTGTCAGAAAAGCTCATCTCTTTTTTGCATTTTTTTAAGTAGGCACACTCCCCCCTCCCCCTCCACCAGCATTTATCATCTAAATAATAGTCCTGCCAAGATGGCAGCCTCATAATAAACTCTTTTCAGTGGAGTGATGGGTAATGAAGCTTGCTTGTGAAGGCAGCGAAAAATGTTGTCCGGCCAAATGCATGAGTGTGATGGCTGGGAATCAGTGGACTTTCTCAGTCATCAATCTCTTTAGTAGCCTCTTATATATCTGAATATTTTGATAGATGATCTAATAATTGAGTTATCTATCTTTCTAACCATCAGAGTTGCATAAAAATTATTCTCACATGCTACTGAATATTAAATATATTAGGCATCCAGTAAATTTTTTTTCACAAAAGGGCCAAGAGGTGAAAGATTTTTGTTATCCAACAAATATGTCTTAATAGATCGAGTGTTAAGCCCTCTGGAAGATTCCATCCCTAATTCCATCTGTGAGAAGCAGGTGTAACCTAAAAAAAAAAACAACAACGCAAAGACCCCAGAGGGTCTGCCTTCCTATTAAAAGTAGGGCATGTAGTAGTTAATACTGTTCATGAAAATAGGCCCTTGGTTCGTGTATAGCTGCAACTCAGTACTGGAAAATGGGATGCTCCTGCTAGTGGGCCACATTTCATGTGACCCAGATTCTCCATACAAAACAACCATGATCGTGGGTGTGAAGCGGGACCATGGGAGTCTGATGGAGCTACCGCTTTGAGAGGAAGATGACCGACCAAAAGGAAGACTTGCGTATCAGTTGTGCGCCCAGCATTTCATCTGGCAACGATCCAAGTGTTGTTTGTTCCTTTGTGCCCTGATAAAGCAGAAATAGTTCTTTTCTCCACTAAGCTTTATATTGTGGTGGTTTGTTTTTGGTTTTTTTGTAAGTCATAGTCCACCCTGTTTAGAAGCTTATCAACAAGTGTGCACTGAGAAGATGGCAGGGAACATTGGCAGCAACCAGGTCGATTCCAAGAAAGCAGATCCCCAGCCCCACCATCGGAACCCCTGCAAGGTGACCTGCCTGGGAGGCCTACACAGTCACAAACATTAAAATAGCCCTGCCTTGGAAGAGCAGGCATTTGTTTGCAGCTCTGACGGGTTACCAGTCCTGTGCATCTTGAAAGGCACTCCGATGAGCGGGGCCTTGTAAATTGGATTCCTATTAGCCAGTCCTGATGAGAGCTCTTTATCAGTGGAATGGGAGGAAGCGCTATTTATAGCTACAGCGCTCAATACCTTTTCTTCCTTTTTTTTTCAATGCCACATTTTTTGGGTGTCACTTGTCCAACATGAAGATGAATGTCAAAATTACCAGAATTCATGGTGTTTAAGGTTGTAAGTAATCCTTAAGTAGAAACAGCTAGCTTTAAAACTGTTCAACTTTAAAACCAGTTGGAACGAAGGCAAAGGCACAGGTAGAAACAAATATGGTATAAAGGTCTTAGAACTCCCACTCTTTAGTGTTCCTCAGGTTGATTCCAGATCACAATGAGGTTGTTTTTGCACGTTGTAGATCATAGACTTTCTTTTCATTTCCTAGACTGAAAATAATAACTGCAAAAGTAATTCCAGTTGTGGACATCTCTCTGTCCTTACCCCTGTAGGACTGTTTCTCCCCTAGGGTTCCACCTGGTTTTGAGTTCCAAAAGTTTTGCTTTTATAATGTGAGGTAGGGAAGAAACACCTGATATTCATTTTATTGCAAATACAATAGCTGGACATTTTAAACTCTAAATTTCCATTCAAAATTCCACATGGAAAATTATTTGCAATGACCATATTGGGGAGGCTTTAGGGGCGGGAACTGCCTTTTCTTAATCAAAGTAGCAAACATCTGTGTTCTTTCTAGTCTGTCTTTTGATTAGCATGGCCTCATCCATCACTGGTCTTTGATATGAACACCAAGAAGTCATGTCCTTTTGTTTTAAATGATAAATATGCCTTTGTCATGAATACTCATAGGCAACCCAGGATTTACATCTGAATTGTCAAAGTGTAACTGCCCAGCTTCCATGATGAGTGACATTATTAGTGAAATAAAGAAGTTTTTAATTTGTCATGCATTGACTTTAGACGTTGACATTGTTAGACTGTGGGCTGTGATGCTAGAAAAAGTGGTCCTTCCGCCGCTCTTTTTCCAAGATTTGTCATTTATCAACAAGAGGCAATCTGCCGCAGGAGACTCTCGTGAACATTTTTACTTTTAGTGCCTGTAGCTCGTCTCTTCAGATTTTATTATTTAGCCTTGATGGCTGGATAGTTCTTATCAAAACTAATCCTATTTGAAGGAGCAGGCTTCTGGTGGTCAGAGAACCAGTGTCAAGATTTACTCTGTCTGGCTCTTACTGCTAATGACAGTCTTTCTTTAAACTTCAGCTTTTGTTTAGGGCCTGCGTCCATTATATTTTCTAAATAAGTTCCTTTGTTACCTTTGTCCTCCCAAACCATTATCTACTCCAGTGTATTTATGTAGGTGCTATTTATATAATACATTGACCTATACGTGATAAGTACCTGCTTGCTTTTGTGTTAATCATGAAAACCCTTGGACAGCTGGGTTCAATTGTATTTGACACTTGCTACAAGTAAATTAGGGCCATTAGAAATGAACAATACTCTGAAGTCTTGTTTCTCTCGTCTGAAGTGGTGACTTTATTGAGTGGTGTTTGCCTTATTTCTAGGCATTCATTTATTGTGGGCATATAATCTGATTAAAATTTCATCTTGTGATAAACATTTAAAAACATAAAACGTAAGAAAACACCGGCACTAGGTAGTTCATTTTACCGTTCTGTGTCTTATGAAGATTTGGTGATTTAACAATGAGCAATTTCAACAGAGATTACCTTTTACACCTCTTATCTTAATGATTGCACGAATTTTTTTCCCAGTAGCTGGATTATTAGAAACTTTCAGTTTCTTCCTCATTTTTTTTTCAACTGATTTGATTGAGTGGTTGGCTGGTTGAATTTCCCCAAACAATCTTTCATTTAGAATGTCTGGAACCTACAGCAACATGAACTTCCCTCTGGTTCAACTGCTCTGCATAAAAACGCAACAGAAAGGTTTTATCATTTGAATAGCTCCTGGGAAGTATGTTTTACTCCGGGTCATAATCCTTTGTCTACAAATATATTCATCTTGGATGGCATTTTGTTTGTTTTGATAGCATCAAAAGTGAAATTTGGCAAACATTAAAACAAAAAAAAAACACTTGATGGCCCAAAGAAGCCAACCAACAACCAAACACCACTGTACTTGATTTGAAGTCAACCCTTATCAGCCAGAGGTTTCCTTTGTCTATTTTTCTTTGTGGTAATGTTTCTTCAGTCACCGGTTTATAGAAAATGAAGGCTGCTGATGTGTGTTTCCCAATGGAAACAAGCTCTTCGCAACTCCCAATAGATTCCAACTCCTTACATTAATTGAGGCTTTTGTACTGTGGTCTAAATGACTGAGATCTTGAGGCCTAAGGCTTTCACCCAACTTGAAGACAATGATGCCAGGGAGCTTCTGTCCAGAGTTAATCAGCTGCAGAATTTGTAAACTGCACATGTGTCAAAGTTGAAAATGGTAGCACTCCAATAGACGCTTGAAAAGGTTAGATCTGATAAAAGCCGTCAGCAGTTAACGGAAGTGATTTATGGGAATGTAATGACACAAAATGCCTCATTTATCACTCATATATAGATAGGTTAAGGTTCCTGTGTCATACTTCTAAAACTTGACCACTTCAGATTGTCAAAATAGGCACTTAATTGCCCTTCATCCTTTTCATTTTCAATTTATTTCATTTGAATTTGGTAATTTTATCTATGATTACTTTACTGTTGTGTGCTTCATATGGTTCCATTTTAAGCCACTCATATTTTGGATTTTCAAAAACTGTACACTACTGATCTTTTTGAAGTTTTATTAGCTAAAGCTGTTTCGAAGAAAGACTAAGCCAGCCTTATATCTTAATTTACATTTTTATTTGGCAGAAAAAGCATAAAGATACATTAAAGTTTCATTTAGCACTTAAAATTTTCCTCAGATTTTAGAAGCCTAAAGCTTTTCTATACGAGTTTTCTAGATTATGAGCCAGTTTTGTTCCTAAATTCGTCTTTAAGTTGAGTTTGTATGTAAGTCAGAACACTCAAGTATGGTTTGTATCTGACATCAGTTGGTCCAATGTTTGTCTTCATGTGCAGTGTACCTTTTTTTACCAAATTAAAAAATTTTTAAGGTAAAGAAAAACCTCCAAGTACACTAAAACATCTTTAATATTTAATACAAACGTGATAATGTTTTATAAACCATTTTATGTACTTTGGATTTTTAATGACAATAGGTTTTGTGAATTCACTTCATAACTATCAGTTATACATAATTTTGATGTTTATAATCCAGGAATGGACTGTACAGCTTTGTCTTAGAAGGGCAATTGGATATTTCTTAAAATATAGAGCATCTATCTACTGCTGTAATAACTTAATTTTTTAAGTTTCACACAAATTAAATGGAATGTAAACCTGCTGGTCTAAGTGAGCCACTGAAAAGACAGAGAAAAGGAATAAAGATGAAAATGAAGTGTCACAGGCAACTTTGTTTTCAATTCCCTGATGATTTTTTTAAGAAAACTCTTCATCATTTTTTCTTAGAAAACACTTAAAAAAATTTTAAAACACTTAATTACATTTCCCTACATTTTATGACAGGCATTTATAAACTTCAATTGCATAATGTTTATATGCTTATTTTTATAATCATTAGTTTATGCATCCATATTAGAAATATTTTAATAGCTTACAAACCAGAGCAGTTTCCTGAAATACACCTTTTGGAGGAGGATGACAGTTTTAGGGTCTCGAATCTGAAGACAAGGGCTGCATTTAAGGGCTTTTAGAAATTGCTCAGCTCACTGACTGAGCGGAGGCGCCTGAGGATGCCTGCCATTGCTGTACCCCTCTCTAGCCAAAAGCATAAACTTGAAAAATTTGGCAGATTATACAGTTGTCCGCCCATTATTTCCCTTTCTCTGGCAGTGACACTCAGGGTCAATTTTAAAAGATGTCCGAGCAGTTTCTTCAACAAGACAAAGACCCAAAATAACCTGAGGAGGGAGGGTGCAACCTCCTGGGAAAGAGAAATTAAGAGACATGACACCAGTTGACTTTGTTTGCACTTTGATTCAAGTAATCAGACCACAGAAAAAGAGACATTTCTGAGACAATTATTGAAAGTTAAATGTGGATTGGGTATTAGATAATACCAAGGAGGTTTTGTTCATTGTGTTAGGTGGGATAATTATCTTTGTGATCCATGTAAGAAAGTGTCCATTTTTTTAAAAGATGCACAAGGAAATATGTGCCGGTGAAGTCACTAGGTGCCTGACATTTTAGAGCAACGGTTTTCCACCTTCCTAAGGCTGCAGCCCTTTCATACAGTTCCTCAGGGTGTGGTGGCCCCCAAACATAACATTAGTTTTGTTGCTACTTCATAAATGTCATTTTGCTACTGTTATGAATCATGATGTAAATATCTGATATGCAGGGTGTATTTTCCTTGTTACAAATTGAACATAATTAAAGCAAAGTGATTAATCACAAAAACTATTTAACTATATTGTGAAATATTTATTTCTATTTATTTATTTATAATCACAAATAAATGAAATTTTGTCTTGAAGCATGGTGGAGCATGGGTAACAGTTTTAATATAATATGTATTAATATGTATTTTCCCATGGTCTTTGGCGACCCCACAGGGCGACCCCCAGGTTGAGAACTGCTGTTGTAGATACTTCTGCGACTTAAATGCATGGGTTGAGAGAGCAAGAGGCAGATAGGTGTGAAAAGGGAGAAGCGAAATCTGTGTGCGAACTATTTGGGGGTGGGGGGGGGAATTCCCTACTAGTTTTTAACTAAGTTGGGAAGATTCATGTATGAATCTTACCTCAAAGTATTATTTTTATGAATATAAAATTATAACTTCTCCAAATTTGCAGTACTTCGTTGCTGCTCATCTTAATATTAAAATCATAAGATATAATCTAAATACTTTTTTAATTGTCAGGCTTACTAAAAAAAAAAAGCATACACTTGGTTAGCATTAAGTCCAATGGAAATATTTTAACCCAGTGGCAAAACCTGGTTTTTATTGTGGTATCGAAATATAGCCTGAGAAAGTATGACCATTTCCTCAGAAGATGGCAGATACCAATTAGCCTCTTTCTTTGTGTTCTGTAAAGTGTGTAGCCTCACATGGCAGCTTGATACTCTCTTTGTTTAAAAGATAGTAAATGTGTGAATTTTAGCCTTCACACTAATTTTAAAGCTTTTATGAATCTTATATTTCCCACATTGTTTTTTTATCTTAAACTATAGCAACGTGCTTTCAGATTGCAAATGTATCTTCCCAATGAAAGTGATGCTAAGCTAAATGTATATCTTTCTAGATGCATCCATGTTTAAAAGAAAATATTTTTACATTCACATTGAACTTTAATTCTTACAGATTTAAGTGTATCCATATTTGCTTGGCTGCCTTTAACCATGTATACATTATTTTTATATTTAAACAAAAACAAACAAAATCTCTTCAAATATATGGTAATTCAGAGGACATGTGTCCTTAATACGAATTTATCATTTACTCAATTTCTATGATAGGCTAGTTAACCAAATGTATTATCATTTCCTATCAGATAATTTACATATATGCAGGCAACAACAATGCCATTTCAATTTAACCTTTCAGAGATGAATCATTTTATTTGAAGGTGTTTTGTTATTTTTTCAGGTTCATGATTAACAGAAATTCACATTGTGTGTGTTTATACAATTATAGGAGTCAAAATTGTCTCAATGTATGAATCTCAATAGTTTGTTCTTGTAGCAACTGTGGAGAAATGTATTAAGATGCCTTAATTACAGGCAAGAAGAAAAGGAAGCGCTGTCTTTTAGCCTATGAGCTTTCAATTGTTCAGCAAAGGGTAAAGAAAGCATTCAAGCATGGTTTCAAAAACCGTCAGCGAGAAGAAAATGCGAGGTACTTGGTGGAGCCTTAAAGACCTTTCTGGGAAATAGATTTAATTAAAAAGTAAAATAGATCTTCATCTCAAAGAAATCTTCAAAATGTTATAAAATTTCACAATATTAATATATCAGTGCTGGTATTGTCTTCTTATTTCAGGTCAGGTAAAAAGGCATGCATGAAGCTATTATATTTGATGTACACAAGAACGGTTCTTATAAATATTTTTCTTCAGGTTTGATTTAAGAGCGACATTGATGATACATGGAAGTATATTGTGATTTTTTTTATGTTTTCTCCTTCTGAATCATATAGCTAATTAGATCTTATCAAATGAAGGACATTTTCAGGAGTCATCCTTGCTCCTTCATAAAAATAAATCGTTTCACTCAAATCAAGGAAAATTGATTTATGCATTGTTGGGACTAATAGGATGGATGGATAGATAGATAGATAGATAGATAGATAGATAGATAGATAGATAGATAGATAGATAGATAGATAGATAGGTAGGTAGGTAGGTAGGTAGGTAGATAGATAGATAGATAGATAGATAGATAGATAGATAGATAGATAGATAGATAGATAGAATTGGACCTGTTAGAGCAACACAAATACACTTTCATCAGATAAAAGAATTTCAGAGACATTTTGGTTTTTCCTTAGTTACTCTAATGTTAAAACTAAACGCTAAATGGCTGACTTATTAGTCACAAAGCCTCATTAACACCATGTTTCCCAGTTGCATTAAATGAGAGAACATTAACACGACTGTAAAAGTAGCCGTTTATAAATAACTCAGGCCTGTGCTTTTAGAGTTTACAGCTTAGCTTCAGCCTGATC
Source organism: Tenrec ecaudatus (assembly GCF_050624435.1). Taxonomy (NCBI): domain Eukaryota; kingdom Metazoa; phylum Chordata; class Mammalia; order Afrosoricida; family Tenrecidae; genus Tenrec; species Tenrec ecaudatus. The sequence continues at coordinate 93,487,487 of NC_134543.1, forward strand.
TGCTTTTGTCAGAGTTTTAGGGAGCCTGGTTGACCTAACAATTACACAGACATTAGTATGACCAGCAACTTCCAAGCAGAAAATGTGTTCATTTTGAAGTGTCTTCATTTTAAGACCCTTCACAGACAAATCAATCTAAAACGATTGATGTTTTGAAGTGACTACTCTTTCCTTGGGAGACTGTTTCCAGACCAGGAGTGCTCTACTTTCAACTCAAAAAAACTCAAACTCAGCCCCACTGCCATCTAGTCATCGCCAACCACAGCCACCCGAACTAGTCAATGGCCAATGTATTCACTGGTCACTCATCTGAAAATTAAAGATTAATTTGGCAGTGTGTCTAAAGACTTCAGTAAAACCCCCAGTGTGCAGTGATACACCTGAGCGACAGACCCAGCGACTTGATTCCAGTGCAGCTCGCTGCAGAGAGGGAGCCAGGAGCCAGGAGCCAGGTCTGTTCTGTGTTTCCATTAGCTTGAGAGTCTCCGTTTAAATCCTTCTTTTGCAAAAGAAGCTACCAGCCATGTTGTTCTTAAATAGTCATGCAGTAGATTGAGTAATGCTTGAAGCTTTGCTGCTTGTTGATGGTAGGAAAAAATAATGCCTCTGTGTGATAATGAGTATATGATTTGCATGTGGGTTGTATAATTCACACTATCCATATGCATCCATCATGGTGTTCTTTGCAATATGATGAATCATGTCAGTTTATTGCATATGTCTGCATGTACCTCATCTCTTAATTAAAGCATTAATCACCAAAATTACCAAAGATAACATGGTTTTACTGTACTTTTGAAATTTAACGTTGATCTTTGCATAGTAATACACATATTATTTCTAATTGGTAGACTCAACTAAGCCATTTTAAGTAAAGATTTCCGTGTTATGAGTCTAGCACATCAATTATTTTAAATATGCTTATCTTAATAAATACTTACAATGCACTTTTTAGCTATTTTAAATCATTTTTATTTGAAATTAATTTCTTAAATCACCAAAATTGCCAAAGATACATGTATACATTATATACATGCATATTGTGTGATAAACTTTAAAATGTAAAACACTATCTCTGTAGTCTTATTGTGCTTTTAAAATTTACAGATGGTCTTTGCATGCTCGTGCAGATTATTTCTTAAGGATAGACTATAAGACATTGTAAGTGAACATTTCCTGTTGCGCTCCTCACGTCTCAATTTATTATTACTGTAAAATATGCCTGGCATGTGCTAAACAATTCAGTTGTTTAAAAGTTATTTCCTTCATTTGAAATGAGTTGTACTTGAGGTCAATTTTCTGCGCTTGATGTTAGTTCATTAACAATAACATTAACTGGTGATCGAATTTCATTCTTTATAAATCTACACCTTCAACAACAAAACAAGTACTGTGATTCTTTGAAGGAAAGATTTAGGGAAAATTATCTGATCAGATAGTTCAGTCAAGACTCTGGTATTAAAAAAGACAGATCTCTAACTTTTCCTAGAAAACAAATGATTTCCCCTAAACCTTTCCTATAACACTTTCTTCTCAGCTCAAACCTTACTTGCTACTTCTTTGAAAAGATGGGAGTCTTCCACATGTGACTTATTTTATCCACTCCCTTTTCTCACTTTGTCTCAAAAAAAAAATGATGCTTCCTTTTTACATCTCTTCTTTTCCTAAGTTTCACCTTCTTCCTTCAGATGATAAAAGTTTGCCTCCTGCTTTCAAAATCACCCTTGACTTACACCCTGGAGCTTCTCCCTCATTTCTCTAGTCCCTCCTTTGCCCTGCATCTAGTATGCTTTCATTGTGTCAACCTCCCCTCTCCTCTCACTTAAGGTTGAAGAATTTGACGTAGTCCCAAGCATGTGTCTATGAAATATTGTTTTATAGTGTCGGTTATGTGCCTACATCTTACTCAGCTGCCCAAACACCCTGGCATTCCTAACAAAAAGACTAAAAACCTAAAGTCATTTGACCTAGAATTGTTGATGTGTAGAGCCCTGGTGGTGTGATGGTTATATGTTGGCCTGCTAAACACTAACTTGGTCAGCAGTTCAAAACTACCAGCCACTACATGAGACTTTTATTCCTGCAAAGATTTACAGTCTCAGAAAACCGCAGGGCAATTCTATCCTATAGGGAGGTGGTTCTCAACCTTCGTATTGCCGTGACCCTTTCATACAGTTCCTCATGTTGTGGTGAACCACCCCCCAACCATAAAATTATTTTCGTTGTTACTTCATCACTGTCATCTTGCTACTGTTATGAATCGGAAAACCCTGTTAAAGGGTCATTCGACCCCCCCAAAGGGGTCGTGACCCACAGGTTGAGAACCGCTGCTATAGGGTCACAATGAGTTGGTAACTACTCGATGACAGTTTGGGGTGTGTGTGTGTATGTGTGTGCGTGTGTGCGTGTAATGTCTGGTATGCTGGGATTTTTTTTCAGAATCAATAAGGTACCGGTTCCATACTGCTCATGTACTTCTTCCTTTGCCAGTTTTCCTGCACACTGCCTCTAGACTACTCTTCCAGGCACACAGTGTTGAGTAGGACGCATCCCTCTTTGTCTTGCTTATCTCCATCCATTCTCTCTGTGACCAGAGACCTGAGACCCATGCATACCACATTAACAGACTCCCTGGCCCTCCAGCTTTCATTTGGATTCTGTCTGTGAGAGACTGGTGGGAGATCAAGAATAGAAAGAGGTTGTCAGTGGGGTTTGCATACCCTAAGCTTCTCCTTCCTCTTTGTCTCTCCTCTGAGTGACCAGCTACTTCTACCAAGTCAATCCCAGTAGACTATCCTTTCCACACAACCTCTCTCTCAATGATTGATGTCCTCTTTCTCATTAAGGTCTGTGAATGATAAGAACTCCCTATAGTTCACAATTGCAAGATATTCACATCACTGATAGGTTCCATTGGAGTTCCTAGGTGGGCAAACTGCTGAGCAGGTTGGTAGCTCAAGTCCACCCAGTGCTACTTCAGAAGAAAGGCCTGGTGATCTATTTAAGAAAATCCAGCCGTTGAAAACTCAGGCACACAATTCTATTTGGACAAACATGGAGTGGTCATGAGTCAGACTAGACTTGATAGTGACTGGTTGACTAATGATTCCCATAAATCTTACGCACTTTCATAAATAGACCGTGTACTAAACTCCCCTGGTTTGACAGTAGGTTGCACTCTCATCTTAAGAACCTCTAAAGATCTTTGATGGCTGTCCATTAACTGAGGAGGAAAGTGAAACTCCTACACCCAATGCCCAAAAAGGGCTTTCACACTCTTCTCCCACCTCTCTCGCCTTATCGCCAGACATACTCCTATATGTCTCTCCCTAATTCCAACACCGCACACTGTCATTTTGTAAACCGTAGCCCCAATGTATGGATTATCCCTAATCTCTTCCTCTATTGTTACCTGTTATAGCTGACCCTCTTCTAAATTATCTTAGTGTAATAACGTCTAAAGCCTAGACTGACTCCAAGTATTGTGTATGTGGCTAAACTTATATTAGAAACTATTGGAAAATATGTACCATAAATTTGGAAATAACTGGCAGCAGTAGGAGGTTCTGAATAAAGAATTATAAGACTTCTGTGGACAAATAACTTCTACTCACTGCCTTTTCTCTAAGTGGCTCTCATGTTCTGCCCACTGTGCTCTGGGTCCATTAGTTATACTCCAACTACTTAGTATCCAATTAATGACTATTCAGCCCTATTAGACAGCTATGGGATCAGGCCACTGTACAGGCAACCTCAGACTGTGTTAGATCATGTGGCAATCATTGAATCAGTCAGATGTATCCAGGAATGTAAGATCATTTAACCTACATATTCATGGAATTGCTGGGCTACTTTGTTTGGAAAAGAGATGAGGGTCTGGAAGGTACTGGAGAGTGTTGTGAAGTGTCCTCCAAAATTATATTAACAACGATAATATATTTTGAGACTATGTTTATAACCAATATGAACATAAATCTAGTGATTAGTTCAGAACTCACCTTTCCTTTGCCTTTAGGCAACGGTTGACACAAACCATTGAGGACCACCTGATGCATTTTCTTATTTGCCTTCTTGGTTATAAGACCTGTCTGTTTTCTCCAAGCCGTACAGCGAATGGCCTTCCCTCTCCATCTCCTTTTGTCTTCCCTTCTAATCATTCTCAAATGTTGCAGTGCCCAGGCTCAGTGTTTGCTTCTCTATATTCTTCTTCTTAGTGATTTCATACAATCATCTGGCCTTAGGTGCCATGTGTATCCCAATACTTCCCAAATTGATGGCTCCATTTTGGCCAGCGCTCCTGCACTTCAGACTTCCATGTTCAATTACCTACTCAGTATCTCTAGTTGTGTATATGACATGTTAATCCACAATTGAGCTTTTCCCCATTTCTGTTCATGATAGCTCAATCCTTCCATTTACTTGGGTGAAATACCTTGGCATCATGCTTGGCTCCTTCTTTCACATTCCACTTCTGAAAATCCTCTTAACTCTACCTTCAAAGCTGTATGCAGAATCCAATCCTTTTTTCACTCTGCATTGTTAACACTTGGCCCAAGCCACCATCACTTTTTAATTTCTTTTATAGCTTATTCAAATACCTACTTCCACCCTTACTCTCCTTCAGTTTTCCTCAAGACAGAATTCAGCTCATCCTTTGAAAGGATGTCTGGTCCCTGTGAATCCTCTGCTCAAGATCTTACTTCCGTCCCCTGTGTCACACAGAGTAAACGCCAAGTCCTTACCTTGACTTTCAGAGCCCTGAAGCCTAGCTCAGTCATCACTCTGACCTCACTGTATTGTCTTAAATGATACTCTCCACTTAATCTCTAGGTTCTTATATCCACTGCAATGGCTACAAAGAACTCGCAGATAAAATTCATGATGGAAGGGTTTATTAAGGAAATTAACTAGTTGTAATGCCAGTGAGAAAGGCTCAGAGTTGAGTTGTTTATCAGGACATGTTACACCGTTCTGTCAAGGCTGCTAACAAATGCCTAATGGGCATGCCACTCAGTTGTAAGCCTCAACCACAAGGCATCCAGCGGAAGCTCTGTGGGTCAGTAAGTCCAACTGCCTAGATTCAGTGCCCAGCGGCAACCCACTCTAGTAAGCTTCAGACCAAAGGCACTCAGCTTCCCTTCTATGGATCAGTAAGTCCAACTTCCCCAATTAAGTGCCCGGAGGCATGCCACTCCGAAAACCAACTTCCTGTACAAAAGCACTCATGGTAACTTGTTCCATGGGTTGGGATGTCCATCACTCTGTCCCATGCTCTGGCTCCTGATTCTGCTGCTTCTCCTTTGGTGGAATACCTGTGCTTCTGAATCCAAGAGATTCACTTTCCTGTGGGCTTGGGTCCAGAGGATGAGCCCTACTCCTGGCTCTTACTAGTAATGAGATCTCTCCTCCTGCTTCTCAGAGGGCACATTTTATACACAGCAGGATATCTAATCTGGGGATCTTGGTCACAATTATTTACAGGTGTCTCCTATCAGTATCTTCCCTCACCACCACCCGTCTCCTTACCAGCCCAATGCAGGAAAAAGTTGTTTGGTAGGAGTTAGAGACTTTGACTAGAAGACCCACATTAAATAATTCACCGCTCCTTCACTCATCTACCATTCTCCCTTGATCACTCTGTGCTAACCCACGGGCCTCTTTGCAGTCCCTCACGCTTTCCAGGTACATTCTTACCTTAGGCCTTTGCATCTACTATTTATTCTCTTTGCATGAAACTTGTTTCCCAGGTAATATATCATTTATTACTAAAAACCAACTACAATGCTCTATTCTTAGTATTGTACAAATCCCTGCCCTTATCCCCTTTTATAAAAGTGTGACTTTCCCCCAACAGCCTTCGTCGTCCTTCCTCCCATATTTATATCCCTCCGTAGTCTTTCCACCTTCCACCAGGATTTATTAGGTCCTTCCGTTGGTTCACTCCACTAGAAGGAAGATTCCATGAGGGAAGGGGTTTGGATGCGTTTTGCTCGTTGCTATTTTTCTAGGGCTAGAACAGTACCTGGCACATAGTAGACTCTCAATGCCTGGGTATTGAATAAATCAGGGAGGTTTATTTTGAACAAGCATAATTTGTTTCCTAAAATGTAAATATCATGTTATCAGCATTAACAGCACAAATTGTTCATGTTGTCAGCATTGGATGTTCCCAAAGCTTCTGCCACTGGGAATGAGGGTTACCAATCTAATGGATATGCAGTGGCTTATGAACAGTTTTCAGTCTCTTGGTTTTGAAGTTTGAAGGGAACAAGATAGGGGTCCCCGTTCCCCCTTGCTTTTGTCTTAGCAGGAAACCCAGCAGCAGAATCTTGAGAGAAATAATCCCCACTTGCAAAAAAGTAATTATTGGTATTGTTTCATATGTTACTAGTCTGTTTGGAGATGTTATTATAATTAGCTTATCAAACCCTTTATGAGCGATGCACACTGTAATGCAGATTTTAACTAGTACTGGCAAGTTCCAAACTTCAGAATTAATGATGCACGAATTCCCAATGTTAGCTGGTCTACACTAAAGCCAGAGATGGTTTCTTGGAACTGGCTGTGCATAAGTAGGCCTTCCCCAGTTCCGTTTTGATCACTGACAGTTATACAGAGCTGCTGTATTGAATTTAAAAGCCCCACAGCTCTGGCCATCTTTCCACCTTTCATAGCCAACAAGAATTTAATGTTATGTTTTTTAACTATATTTGAATATTCATATATTCATAGAAAGTACAGCATAGATGACACAAGTCCACACTACGTAGCAAACATAACAGATTCACTTTGCAAGCGAAAAGGACTGGCTTGGGTCAGAGTTATTAGGCTCAATACTATTTGCTGAAAATGTTCTCCAAAGCAAAGTTTGGGCAGTTAAATAACGTTGGGGGGTGCTGTCCACTGTCTCACGATCTTACAAGACTCCGAGAAGATCTGCAGCAAGGAAACAGGTTTGCTCCCTGGGCCCCCTTTGGATTGCCCTCTTGGGAGCCGAGCCAGGCGTCCTGACACTAGGAGATGGTCATCAGACAGTTGGGGAGATATGACTGAGGTTGCACTTGTAAGCTCCCTCCAAGGAGCTAATAAATCCAGGCAGGCATCCTAACTAATCATGCCCCTTATGAATGAACAGTTGCATTGGCTGGAAATTGCCAACAAAATGTTCCCAGGACCAAACAGATCATTTAATAGGGTAGAGAACTTCTGGTCCCATTGCTTAGCTGTGGAGATTTGGTGACCTTTAGAAGCAATACGAGGGAGCTTCAGAAAGCCCCGGTGGGGGGGGGGGGGGGCGGGGCTGGAAGAGAGGTCTCTCTTTTCATTCCCATTTTCCACAAACTTTGTAAAGCCCGCTCGGATTATACTCAAGTCAAAACTTGCTAGATGTATCTTGATGAAAGAGGAAGAATATGGAACAGAACTTTGAATTCTTATTGGAAACCAGACCTACTAGATTCAATGAGACTGAAAGAGCCCCCAATTCTATTGCCTAGAAACAATATTTGAATCTTTGAGCCACACTTCCTGAGTCCATGAAGTTATTTTTCAAGTACACAGTTGGTCACAGTGAAGAATGTTTACCTTGTCTGTTGAGTCGTTTTAAAGAATTGCCTGTATGGAGTCAACATGGCAACAGTAACTACAAACCACAGAGCGTGTTAAGAGGCGGAGCCTGAGTCCCTGACGGTGCAACCACACAGGTGGCAGAGATGGTAAGGATGGTGGCACAAAGGACTGTACGCGCAAAGGAAAATCAACGTTGAAGAAATGTTCGCTCTGTGTATTTTCACCACCAAATTAGAAACGATATAAATGTTTGCAGTTCACCTCTTGGGTACCTGGAATCAGCAAAGAATGAGAGCCTCTATTACAGTGGGAACGAGGGAAAATGAATGACTGGATGAATGGGAACATTGTTTGTTCAAGTCAAGACACAGTGACCATGGTACCAACTCTGAGAAATTAAATCATAAAATACTTGAGTTAAATCGCCTTCCACCAAATTCAGTTGACTCCCTCTGTCTGTCAGACTAAGACCATGACTTGGAAAATGGCTTTGCCTCTTGTGAGCTGTGCACCAGAAGGGGTTAAGGCAGTAGGAATCGTGTCTGTGCCCATTCCAGCCCGTGGCCACCCCACGCGTGGCTGAGTGCACCTGTGCTCTACAGGGTTGTCAGTGGCTGATTTCTCCCAAGGAGACAGTGAAGCCTTCCTTCCGGTGCCTCTTTGTAGATGCAAACAACTGAGCACTTTAGCCGCCAGGGACTCCGTAGCTCTGCTTTCCCCGGGAGAAATGTGAAGCATTGAACTGCTTCGCTGTGGGATGTCTTAGTGGCATCTCATATTTTTGGTGTATGGCCGTGGACCTGAGCGCTGCGATGCCCAGCTTCCTCTCACACCCGGAAAGAAGAAGCAGGGCACCTGTAATACTGTTTTCCCTGCTGGTTTTATATGCATCCATTAGCCAGTAAGCAGAAAAGATAGAGACGTGACTGTGCTCTTATTTATCTGCATGCTTCAGAATGGAAATATGTGTATATGAAAGGGCTTCAAAAAGTTCATGGAAAATGGAATTATATGGTAATGGAAGTTGGCCACAGACTCTTTGAAGCGCGCGCGTATGTGTAAATCCAGACAGTGAGAAATGTCTATAATGACAAGCCAGCCAGTTTATACATGCAGTGTAAACATCAGAGATTTCCGATGGGTTATTTTAAAAATTAAAGGGAAAAAACTGCAGGTTCCCAGGCTTTTGCAAAAGCAGTGATTTGGTTTCACCATTAAAATATTTACTTTACATTAAACTTCTTTGTTATCAGCCCATCAGTACAGGGCGAGCGCTCCATAAAAGATAAGTAAATCATTACGGTTCCCCACTAAACACCCACTTTATAAATACTCAACTTATAAAGATATGATGCTGGCCAAACAAACTCATTGTGTCATTTTTAAATGCACTTAACAATTTGTTCAACTTTGGTATGCCTTACTGTCTGAATAATCTAATTCTGGCATTATCATTGTATTGAAAAAGAACTATTACTTTCTTTTTTTTAACAATTTATTGGGGCTCATACAATTCTTATCACAGTTCATACATATACATACATCAATTGTATAAAGCACATCTGTACAGTCTTTGCCCTAATCATTTTTTTCTCCTCTTTTCTTTTTTTACATTTTATTAGGGACTCATACAACTCTTACCACGATCCATACATATACATACATCAATTGTGTAAAGCACATCCATACATTCCCTGCCCCAATCATTCTCAAGGCATTTGCTCTCCACTTAAGCCCTTTGCATCAGGTCCTCTTTTTTTTTTCCCCTCCCTCCCTTTTCCCCCCTCCCTCATGTGTCCTTGGTAATTTATACATCGTTATTTTGTCATATCTTGCCCTATCCGGAGTCTCCCTTCCCCCCTTCTCTGCTGTCCCTCTCCCAGGGAAGAGGTCACATGTGGATCCTTGTAATCCGTTCCCCCTTTCCAACCCACTCACCCTCCACTCTCCCAGCATCGTCCCTCACACCCTTGGTCCTGAAGGTATCATCCACCCTGGATTCCCTGTACCTCCAGCCCTCATATGTACCAGTGTACAGCCTCTGTCCTATCCAGCCCTGCAAGGTAGAATTCGGATCATGGTAGTTGGGGGGAGGAAGCATCCAGGATCTGGGGGAAAGCTGTGTTCTTCATCAGTACTACCTCGCACCCTAATTAACCCATCTCCTCTCCTAAACCCCTCTATGAGGGGATCTCCATTGGCCGACACTTGGGCCTTGGGTCTCCACTCTGCACTTCCCCCTTCATTTAATATGGTATATATACATATACATATATACATATACACTTACATACACACACTTATATCTTTTTTTTTTTGCATGATGCCTTATACCTGGTACCTTGGCACCTCGTGATCGCTCTGGCCAGTGTGCTTCTTCCATATGGGCTTTTTTGCTTCTGAGCTAGATGGCCGCTTGTTCACCTTCAAGCCTTTAAGACCCCAGACACTCTCTCTTTTGATAGCCGGGCACCATCAGCTTTCTTCACCACATTTGCTTGTTCACCCACTTTGGCTCCAGCCGTTGTGTCGTGAGAACTATTACTTTCTAACACCATGCCTGACCCAATGGAGAGAGCACTAAGCTCCCAGTCAGTACGTGGGACTTTGAAGGCAACTGTTAATCGGTTTGTGTTCACAACCACATTGTTTTTCTATTATTTGATGTAAACTACATGTGTCTGTCAATAATTTTTATGAATGTATCATTTTAACATACCCTCAGTCAATACAAACAAGTGATAGCTATAGAATTGATTCAGAACAGTTTAAGTTATTCATTTAAAATATTATTTAATTTTTTTTTCAAGTCCCAGGGCATTGAAATGTATACAGACACCCTTTTCATCATTCTTGTGCAGATTTTTCCTAGAGTCTGAGCCTTGGGATGGATCTTTTAAGGTGATTTTTAGTGTACCTCTTAAATCTTTGTAGCAAATGTATTCAAATCTTTTATTTGCTATTAGCTAAAAGGCTTAGACTGAAACAAAAAGGATTAGACTAAAATGTACTGCGTGTGCTTCAATCTAGGGAAATAAAACTTCCAAATGGAGACTTGGAAAGAGTTAAAAATACATACTCTTTAAAATTTTTGTTGCAATTTTTGTTATTTTCTGAGAGAACATTCTCTAAGAGAATTAAAACTCTTTCTTAAGGTTTCTGCCGCCGTCCCTCATCTTACCCCCACCAGTCCAAGGACAGATAGGACCAGCGGTTGTATCTTCGCACCTCCAAGAGTTATTAAAAGTCAAGATCTTGTATTCTGACCTGCACATCAATATTTTGAAATTAAAATACTCTTATTTGCAAATACTCTTAATTTAGAAATTAAAATACTCTTATTGTGAGACCTGCCCATCTCACAATCAAGTTCTTATTAGACTTAAAAGGTCTTCAAAAATCAAGCCTAGCCTTTCACTCATTTTCTTCTATCACTGAGGCAAGCCGCTCGGAAACATGCCCTTGGAGACAGCCAGTGCAGGGCACAGACCCCGGGCTTCCTCCGAAGGAAGCTCTGCTCTCCGTGGGCGGCCTGGCATGGAAGAGGACACGGAGCAGGGACCAGCAGTCCTGCCAAGTAAAGCAACACCTGCTGTGTGAAAAGTTCTGAAACAAATGAACGCACAGAGTAGAGTAGAAACTCAGGAGACAGAGGAATATTCTATCAGCCTCAGTTTAGCATCGGGAGATGGATAAACAGGGACAGGTGTCGCAAACAAAAGGAATGGACTGGTTTCAGGAGCCAGTCACCACCGCGCACTAAGAGCAACCTGCTCCGGTGTCATGTACCTTAAACTTTGCTGTCAGGACAGTATAGATCAGGTTTTTTAAGCAGATGGCTGTTGCGATTCAGAGATGTTTCCTCTGTATGGATTTGTTTCTTTGCCTACTAAACAAATATTTATGAAGTAGACATATAGGGGAAACTAGGGAAAGAAATCAACTGCCATAATCCAAGGGGGAAATGGAAAAGGAACAGAAAAGTAGTTTAGTGGGGAAAGCATATGTAATATTAGGACATGTGTGATCCCATTACTTTCTGTTGAATTTGGATTGGAAATTAGAATGTTTGTAATAGTAGTAATTTAATTTAACCTATTTATAACTATGAAAGCCTTTTGGTGTATAGATTTTTATTATGATTAAATGTTTAACTTATTTTCCTGGGAGTTAAACCTAGGGATTCCAATTCCTGTTTCCCTATCTTCTTTCCCTTAATGCTTTATTTACTTATGTCAAATAAAAATAAAACTTTTCCTTTAAAAAGGGTTATTTGTTATCTGCACATCACACAAACAGGCATCTCAGGGATGGATGGATACACAGACACACACACATACATACATAATGTCATTGTGGGTAAAGGGAAAGAGGGCATTGCTGCAAGGTGCAAACAACCTTCTAGGAATATGCCTGGTACTCTGGAAAAAACTATTGTGGGTTGGGTGAAAGTTTACAGAACAAATTAGTTTCCCATTCAACCATCTATATACATTTTGTTTCACGACATTGTTTGTAATCTCCTCATTGTAACTGCTCTCCCTGCTTCCTTCTGGGCTCCCACTTCCGTTACCCGTCTTTCCTACCCCTCCCTGCCTTCAGAACTCAGTTTTAGGCAACATTGCCCCATTGGTCTGGTACAGTCGATTGTCCTAAAGACCCGCTCGTCCCAGTCGTTATTGTGCTCTCTCAGCCCATTGTTTGGCTGACGGGGACGATCGAGGAGTGGGTCAGTTCCAGCTTTGAAGGCTGTCTAAGGGCCAAAGCCGCAGAATTCCCTCCAGTTGTTGTCAGATCAATGAGTCTGGTCTTTCTTATGATTTTGAATTTCACTCTACATTTATTTCCGATTCTGTCTTCTCTGATTGTGAGCCCAATCAGCATGATCTGCTATGGTAGCTGGGCACCATCTATTTCTTCTGGTCTCAGCCTATTGCAGGCTGCCCTCGATATATTTGTAAACAGCAAAAAAATAGTTTCGAGTTGTTATCGGTTTCAAATATCTTTTAAACAAAGTATGTTTTCTCTTCCTGAGCAATGACTGGCAATGTTTTGAAAATGCAAGTTCCGTTATCTCCCAAATTAAAAAGCGAGGGTTCCCATGACACCTGGGGCACACAGTTTCAGGTAAGAAAATGGTTGGCTTCTCCTGGTCATTCCTAAACAATGTACTTCTGAAGCACGTCTGGGCAATGACAAGAGTCCCCGAAGGTACAGGCCACCAATGCAAAGCTTAGTGTGACACGGTTTTCATTCACTTGGGCCTCTTTTCTTATAAGTGAACTTTCCTCAGAGGGTTTTGTTTTCACTCTTGCCTTCATTTCCTTGAAAAGCTTGATGAGATTTAACCGGAGGTTAAGAAAACCACAGGCTTACAGACTTTTTACAGTTAGCCAAAACCTCATGTTGCTTGTGACCTCATTTTATGAGATTGAACTCACTCCGCATAGAATTGTCTGTCTTCTGAGAGCTGGGTAAAAGCATTTAAAAACAGGACTGAATTGTTACCATGTATGCTAGGAATTGTTTTAATGTCACAACTGTTCCATGTTACATAACTGCTATCTCTTCCTGGACACAGAGATTTCTTTAACTACCAACCAAAATATTTTTCTTAGCAGTTAGTAGCAGCCAAAAGATTGTTAGGGCCCACGCATGCAAGCGCCGAGTGTTACTCCCCTGCAATACCTTGTGCACTCAAATCAGCAATCTTTGAAAAGAAAAGAAAAAGAGCCCTGAAAGCGGATAACCTAGAAATTCATTCGACCATGACTTACAACCCAAGGAGCAGCAACGATCAAAAACCAAACTCGCGGCGACAGAGTTGGTGCCGACTCAATTTGACCCTATAGGACCCGGTGGAACTGACCCTGAGCCTTTCCACGACTGTCACTCTGGAAGTAAGAGTCTCATCTTGCTCCTGCTGTGGTTTCCACCTGCTGCCCTGAGGCTCACTGCCCAACTCCTTACCACTGGGACCCCCAGGCCCCTGTCATTAGCGCCTTGCCCAGAATAAACATTTTATGAAAGATAACTAAAAAAAAGCCACCAAACAAAAATGAAACCATTGCCATCGGTTCTCTGCCGACTCCCGGTGTCCTGATGTGCGTCAGCGTAGACCGTGCTTTGAAGGGTTCGTCCTGGCTGTGTCCTTTTGAAAAGTACATCGTCTAGCCTTTCTTTTGAGATGCCTGAGGGTGAACTTGAACCGGCAACTTTCAGTTACAAGCCAACCACTTAACTGCTTGCAGCCTCCAAGGCACTCCAGCAGAGCCCTAGAAGTACTGCATCTCTAACTTAAAAGTCACTGCCATCAAATAGATTCCGGCTCATAGTGAGCCTGTAGTACAGAGTAGATATGTCCAAGGAGTTACCTCTTTACTGAGCAGGAAGCCTCTCCTTTCAAGCTGCTGACTGCGGTGAGGAGCCTGTCACCACCATCCCACCCACTACATCATCCTCTCAAACTCAAAAACTCAAACTCACGGCCACGGAGTCAATACTGACTCATAGCGACCCGATAGGGCAGGGTCGATCTGCCCCCGTGAGTTTCCAAGACTGTAACTGTCTATGGGAGGAGAAATCCTCCCCTTCTCCCCACGGAGCAGCTGAGGGTTCGACCACAGCCCAGAGCTTAACCACTCCGTCGCCAGGGCTCCCCTTACGTAAATCAGTGTTTGTTGCCATTTTGGTCTTCATTTGTGACGTCGTTATGGAGGAAGCATTCTTGCAATGGTCTCCTTGCCCCACAGCCCAAGCAAAGTTTGCCTCACAACTGGCTTTGGATTTCTTTCTTGTTAATGTTTTCAGATAATGAAGGCACCCCGGTGGTGTAGTAGTTAGTTGGCCTGCGATCTGCAAAGCCAGCAGCTCAAAACCACCAGCCGCTCCCCAGTAGAAACACCCAACTTTCTACTCCCTTGAAGAGTTACAGTCTCAGAAACAGAGGCAGTTCTACCCTGCCCTCTAGGGGCACTGTGAGTCAGCCTGAACTTGATGACCGAATTTGGTTTGTTCGAGGATCTGGGTTTTAGTTTTCCAACCAAGAGGTGCCTCTCTGTTTCCAGAGTCATGTAGTGAAGCCAGGGTCGTCAGGAGGAGGGTGTTACTCATTTGACTTTTCCAAGAGCTCAGATTCTTCCAAAGTAAAGGGCCTCTGTTTTTTTGTTTTGTTTTGTGATGTAGACTTAAAGTACCAAAAAACAATTCCAGCAGCGATAAACTGGGGCACGTTGAACACTTTGGATTATTACAAAGTATAAAGGCATTTCCTAGACCAGCTCATCTCTGATTTGAGGCTCGGTTGGGGGATGGTGGGCACAAAACACAGTGGACTTGTAAAGTTTGCAGAAACGGCCGACAGACCCAGATCTGTTAGAGGTTGTAATCTCTTGAGAGGAGTTGGTTGATTTTCCTGTTGCCCCTCCTATCCACTTTGACCTCCGACCTTGTCCAGCATGTATCACGGCAAATAAAACTGCTGAGGTTTGACAAGAGGATGTAAAGTCACTAGGCCATCGCAGAGGGATGGCCACATGATTTTCTTCAACTGAAATGAAGTCATAAACACTCACTCATACCGCTTTAGCCTTAATAATTACTCTTTAAAAAGAAGGAAACCCCCTGAAATATACATATTAAATGATGTTTGACAACTGGAATTTAGTGGTTTTGTTATTGGTTGTCTTTGACCATTAACTTGGATTTCTGTTCTTAATTTTAATGTATACGGTTTCAAGCAAGCAGCATATGATACTGATATAAACATGGCATTTGTATACAGCATTATAAATGAATTTTTAGTTTGTGATTAAGACAAACCAGATGACAAAAAAAAAACCCAAAAAACCAAGCTACGTATTTGCATAACTCTCTGGACTTGAAAGAATCCCCGGCATTGGATTTTCATCTCGGGAATCAGAGACGTGTTCGCATACCACTGACACTAGCCAGCATTGGCAAAGTTTAAACTGCTTACATCGGTCCTCAAACAAGTCAGCGGTCAATGGAAATGATGCATCCGACACCAGAGAAATGCCCCCTTGTGAAGTCTCTGTTACCTCCTTCTGACCATGTTAGGGATCGGGAAGCTGTTACATTCATATGTGCGTAGTTTTCCCTGTGTATTTCTATTGGGTTCAGCCTAGCATCGCCCAGAGACACCTAGAGAAGTGGTTCATAGATCCAGGCAATGGCACCTCATTCTAATTGTCCCCTGCTTGTATGTCCCTCCCTGGTCCTGTAAAGAAAGATTGACAGCCTCGGAAATCCGGCGCAGGGCCCGTGGGCTGAGATGCACTGGAGGGTGGCTGAGCAAAGAGAGCTCAGACTAGGAGGGTGTCGGGGATCTGGAGGAAGGGGCATGCGTGCTGTCACATGGCATCCTTTGGTCCCCTGACATTTCAGTCACCCCAGCAGACTCCTCCTGCCTCTCAGGAGAGTCGGGTTGTCTTTCGGAGAAGCTTGATTTGGCCACCATGGAAGTGCCTCTAAAGAACTCCCCACCCTCCCCCAGGCCCCACCACTAAGCCCTTCACTTCCTTCTGAGCCAGATCCAGAGCAGCTCTGCGTTTGCGTGACAAGGGGCGGGGGACTGAAAGTAAACAAAAGATGCAAGGCCAACAAATCAATCTATGAGGGTGTGACCCCCACCTTGTGAAGGTCTTAGAAAAGTCAGTTTTTAGAAGTTCTTCAGGGTGAAAACCGTGGAGATCTTCAGGAACAGGCCTTGGCCCATCCAGCAGTGCAGTGTGACCAAGCGCCAATTACCGTTGCAGCTGTAGTAATCCAGTGCATTGATGCGACACTTCCACATTCATTATTTTCTGTGAGCCTAGCCATTCCTTGATGAGACGCGAAAGCATTTTAATGGACAGGAACGTGATGGCTCAGAACGATAAAGGGACTTGTCCAAGATTCATTCATTGGTGTCAGAGGCCGGATTTGTTTATTATTCTACAAAATAGCTATTTAGCATTTACCAGGCATCCAAGAATGAGTGTGTCCCTGCCCTTGGAAAGCTCAGTTGGGGGCTTGGAGTGTCAGGACGTGCTGTGGACGATGTGCAGGAGACGGGGGTCGTGGAAGCAGTGCCATGTAACCACTGTATAGGGGGGGGGGGCTGAGTCCTGTCTCACTCACTCACTGTCACCAAGGGGACTCACTCCCAGTGACCCTACAGGGCAGAGCAGAACTGCCCCTTTCACTATACAAGGGTGCAAATCTAGACAGGGGCAGAAGCCTCATCTTTCTCCTGCAGAACAAGTAATGGTTTCGAACTGCTGACCTTATGGTAGATGCTGATCTAGCTGTTCTCATTTTATGTAGTCAGTTGTTTGCTGTTTGACCAATTCAAAACTCTCTTCCCATTTTAACGTGTAAGGTTTTTTTCAGACGAACATCGCTGTTCTAAAAAGGGAGACCTCAACTTCTAACCGATCCTCCCTGCCCACTACAGGACAGGGTAGAACTGCCCCTGGCACTTCAGTTCCCGAGGAAGGAACTCTTGACTTACAGGGATAGAAAGTCCAGTCTTTCTCTCGAGGAGTGGCAGGTGGTGTCAAGTTACTGACTCTTAATCGCAGTCCAGCGCATCCCCAGCGTGCTATCAGGGCTCCTAAATACACCTCTAAAATTCACGTGGGGCACGCTCTCAGGGAAACCCAGTCTCGCTAGCCTAGGGTTTTTCAAGCTTGGATCAGTATCAGCAAAAGAAGTATCTTGATCACTTATTCCTGTGTCCTTTGTAGTTGTTTTTCCCAAGAGAGCCATTCTTCTGCACTTTGTAAGTGAAACCACATACACCGTGCGGTTACCAGCTAAGGAGGTGGGCAGAGCTGACCTCCTCGCGCCTCCCTATTGCCGGGGCAGGGGCCAGAGAAGCCTCCCAGCTCCGTCCTCTTCACCTATTCTGCTGCCAGACGTTCTTCCCCCACCACTCTCCTCCTCCTGCGTTCAGTAATCTATTGCAATGGCCACACTGCTCACACACAGTGCTCACGGTTAAAGGGGTTTTTTAGGGAAATTAACAGGTTACTACCACCAGTCAGCATCAGCAAACAGTAAGTCATTGGTCTCCTCAGCCAGCAGCCAAGTCATTCTCTCTCCGGTTCTCAGCCTCTCAGCCATGTTGTCCCTTGGCCTTTGCCTCCATTGGTCAGTTCTGTAGTCTCAGTCCAGTTGAGGAGCAGGTACCCCACAGTCCTGGCACGACTCCTCGGAGCCTCTGCTGCTTCAGACAGAGATCTTCCAAAGGTCCTTGCCTTCCTCCCTGCCCCAGAGGCTCTCATACACAGAGGGAGAAGAAGGATGGTGCCTTAAGTCACAGCTTCTGGGAAAGTAGTCTTAAAGATGTTCCCAAGGAAACACGGGCTGTGGCCTGCTCCTGTAACAGAACGCCCTCCACAATAGGGTCTTGGCCACAGGCATCGAGTCCAGAATTGTAACAGGATTCTCAGACAGAAGGAGTCATGGCTAACTACCTCTCACATAGCAGTACGAAACCTAACACTAAGTAGGCAGCCGGCAGGTTGAGATGAGATTCCGCTCAGCTCTCTGCCATGGAGATGATGCGGACTCAGCACCGTGTAGAGCTGCCCCGGGGGGTTCTGAGATGGTACCTCTTGGCAGAGGTAGAAAGGCTCATCATTCTCCTGTGGATTGACGGTGATTTCAAACTGCCGGCCTGGCAGTTAGGAACCCAACACGTCAGCTATGATGTCACTAAGGCTCCTACTAAGACCATCCAAAAAGGAAGACAAAGCTCACAGCTGTCAGGTGGATGCCGACTCAGCACCCCACAGGACAGCATAGAACTGCCCCTGTGAATCACCGAGAGGTAACTTTTCACGGGAGTAGGAGTAGAAAGCAGCTTGGGAGTTTGAACTGCTAATCTTTCCGTTTACAGATCAAATCAAAACCACAGTGCCACCAAGCCAACTGGCTTCCTAGCATAGGAGCTCTTTCTTCCTAACAAAGACGTTGTTTGGTTGGTGTCCAGGGCCGCCTAGGGCGAAGGCTCGGAGCTTGGTCTGACTGCCAGACAGCCCTCTCCACTCTACTTATGTCAAGCGTGGCAGTAGCTACAGAAACTGTCTTTGTACCAAATTAGGAATAAGCAGAGTGCCCTCTCCTCACCAAGAATAACAATGAAATTTAAGCTACTAAAATGAAGTCCAAAGCAAGCAGGAAAGTATTCCTGCTCCAGCTTGAGAATACGGGAGACAGCTCTTGTCATAATCCTCTGTGTCTTTTAGGACCTTTCAGGCATACCTAAGCAGGCACGCAAACAAGCATTCCTTCACTAGTCATGGAAGAGAAATAGGATCGAGCAATAGAAAAAGTTGAGGCTCAGCTTGAAAAATTGGAGAAAAATCAACTCAGAATTAGGGAACTCTGGGACCTTTAAAAGCCACCTCTGTGTGTGTTTGTGTGTATGTGTGTAAGAAATATCTGAGTTTGCATTGTAAGGAAGATAGGAAGGACTTCCTTGGACATGTCTTTGGTAGAATGAAATGCTCCCTAGGCAGTGAGAGAGGGGCCCAGCTCCTTTGGTCAAGTGTCAGAAACCTCCAGGGGCATCCAGCACTAGCCCTGTCATGCCTAACGCACAGGAGCGTGACCAGGCTTCCTTAGGGGCTCCCTTCTCTCTCAACCCACAGTCCTTCCTGCCAAAGGCTCTCCTTTGTAATGGAAGCAGGAAAACATGTGGACGTCATTTTCGGCGGTTTGCTGCCATCACATGCTGATGGCATTGGGGACTGGAGGTTTACATCACTGCCATAGAGTGGATGGGGACTCATAAGGACCCCCTGCGGGCATCCAAGACTGTACCTGCTTATGGGAGTAGAAAGCCCAGTCTTTCTCCCAAGGAGCTGCTGGTGGTTTCAAACTGCCGACCGTCCACATCACAGCCCAATGTGTAATGTCTACACCCCCAGGGTTCCCTTGACACTATCCAGGAAGTTACTGGTCATCCAGACTCGGTAACTGGGTGACCCTGGCCAAAGATGTTTCTTCCCCGGCAGTGATGTGTCTGAAGACAGAGCCTCCTTGATGTGCTGAAGGCCCTATAGCTGCTGATCTGAGTTTTGAAGTCTGGTGTATTTTTTTCTTCCACATCACTGTGTTGACTGGTGGGGACAAAAACCCCTTTCAGCCAAGTAAGCCCCAAGATGAAGAAGCAGAGATCTGATGATCGCTTCTTCCCTTCCCTGCCCGCTCCAGTTCTCCAAACAACCCCTCTGTTACTTCCATCCCCAGTGGTATTCAGCCTACGATGGATTCTGTTGCCCTATTGCACTCCAAGTACCAACACACTCTGACCGCTTACCTTAATTTGAGTCTCCTCTGACCCCTGGTCCTCTTGTGGTTTCTGTTAGGTGCCGTCGAGTCGGTACGCATAGCACCTCATGAATAACAGAGTGAACCGCTGCCCGGTCCAGCAACATCCTGACAACCTCACAACTGGCCTTCTGTTTGAGTGCACTGTTGTAGCCCCTGGGCCCGTCAGCCTATCGAGGGCTTTCCTCTGCGTCACTGCCCCTCCACTCTACCAAGCAGGATGACCTTCTCCGGCACTGCTCTCCCCTGACAACATGTCCAAGGACACGGGACAACGCCTCCCCACCTTTCCCCGGAAGGCGCATCCTTAGGAGCTTCCTTTTGTCTCTTAACCCACAGTCCTTCCTGCCAAAGACTCTCCTCGTGTCCATTGTTCTGTTCAAGCCAGCTCTACTGTGTCTCATGCCACCCTGAAAAAATAAAGAGGGATGATGCTCTGGGGATTTCAGTCTTGTGTTGAAAGCTCCAACATGGTTGGGGACATAAGGTCTCCATCGTGGTGGCCCTTGAGTCCTAGACCCCTCCAAAGCCCAAGCAACTACTGGGCTTTTTGTTGGCTTAAGTCCCCCACCTTATTTAATGCAGAGGATAAAAGGCAATCCACAGGGAAACCACTCCCTGTTAACTTTCCACAATAACATTCACCTACATTTCAATAGATGACTGAGTTCTGTTACCCATAAACACAGGGCAGTAACTATCTTTATGCATGCAGGGCAACCACGCAGAATAGCCCTGGAGTGATCTTCATATAATTCACTTGGTGATTCCAAAGGCACTTCAGGTGTGCCATTCTAGAATCTCGGCTTGTGTATTGGAAGAGGGTGCAAATGAGGTTGCCCTGACGCAGGTGTTTGACATGTTGGCTTTCTTCTTCTCCACGAACTGACGAAGGACGGCAAGGTTTTGAAGTGGGTTTGGATTAGTTGGCTTTCGGTGGCATGTAAAAGGTAAATGTCAGTTCCGCCTCACCTGACTGGAACAGACAGAAAGGGTGCCAATGGAAGCATCCTCCTTTACGGGCCGCTGAGAGGTGCTAGCTCTTGAAAAGCAGTCTGCGAAATCTCAGTGAGCCCCAGCGAATGCAAATTAACAGTTGTTTTCTTTCAGAACTGTGTGACTGAATAAACATTTACCATTTGTTTCATTTCTACTCATCTCTTAAAACAGTTGCTACAGGTCTTAATAGTAAGATTCCAAACGCACACACAAACGTATTAGCCTTGGCACATCAAAATATTGTTCATCTTTCAAACTTGAGATATTCCAGTTTGGCTCCTCACTGAGTTTATACTGTTCGGAGGATATGTATCTAAAAACGCATCTTACTAATCTCCTGGAATCGATTTCCCCCCTCTCTCTACAGCCCCTGTAACTTGTCACTATTCCAGCTTCCCAGCTTACACATGGTCTGTCACTTGTGAGACTGACAAGCACTGTGGTCCAATTCAGCCTGAGGAGGGCCCCTTCTGCAAAGTTGAAACCACTAGCGCCGGGTTTTGAAAGAGGGGGCCTATGACATTTGTGCCCAGTCTTCGTGAGGTTTCACAAAATGGAATTGCAGCCTTCGCTGAGAGAGCCGCGGGTCCGTCCTGCTGTTATTGTCTCCCGTATCCCAGGAGCCCGTGTGGTCACCTCTTCTCACGGCACCTCTGAGGCCACGGCAAGAGGGAAAGAATGTGGGCAATTGAACAGCGGTATCTAATAAGTTCGTTTGAGGAACTGTTCCTATAGGCTTCTTCCAATCGTTAACATTCCTGGATGCCTTTGTCTGCCAAGGGCTTACCACTCAGTATACTGGCAGCAAACTTAGCATGACAAAGTTACCCCCTGATTATTATTATTATTATTATTTTTGCAAATGGCAAACCTGGAGCCCCAAAGGGACTCTCCCAGCGGTAAACTGCAGAATGGAGATGTGATCCTAGAGATAGAGTCTAAGGGATTACCGGGGATCATGTAGACAGTTTGCAGTTGCCTTTGTATAGCTCCTGGGTTAGATCATTCTTGGCAAGTTGGGTGAATTAGTATCTTATTCCTGAGCCCCATTTCAATACCTAGTTTGGAACTCTTCCACTCCCCTGAAAACTTCCATTGAAATCTTTATCAATGGTATTAGCATAGACAAAATGGAATCACACTATTGACATGTAGTTTTGTGGTGGGGTGTTTTTTTTTTAAAGCAAATTTATGTGAATGGTTTGTCAGTAGAGATAATTTAGCCAAAGGCACCTGTCTTCTCTAAAGGTTCCGCCTGAAAAGACTTTTGGGGGAGCTTGGTGCATTTTTGTCTTTAAAATAAAGCTGTTTTTGAGGTAGGAGAGAAGCGTAGTTTTTGAAATGGCACAATGAGTCACAAAGGCCCCTTTTCACCCCTCCCCTTCCCCCAAAAAACGGGCCTAAAAAGGACATTTGTTAGACTTTTAAGGAAGACTTGTGCTGTTAACATAAAAGTCTAGATACAAGAAGTTGGGGGGAGGGATTTGAGGAAGAGGAGAAGGTAGTACTATGGGGTGCAGGATCCTGAGAGCAACTTGTTTACAAAAGAGCTGATTGCTCTCAAGAACAGATTCAAAACTTGAGAAAGCGTGTTTATAGTGACTAACAGCCAGAAGACAAATCTTTGCAGCGCATACAGTTGCTACATACAGACTTGGGCCCAGTCTGCCTGTGTGCCTCTCCCCAAGCCCACCTCTCTTCCCCAAGACGCCTTTTAAGTACATTCGGGGGTTTAAAAAAGTTCAGGAGGAAAATTACATGATTGTTTCATGATTATTTTTCCATGAACTTTTTGAAGCCCCCGCACATAGTGGCAGCCGAGTGGCCAATAACCAGCCTTCATAATGGAGGTCAGGTGCTTTATGTTTCTGGATTTTCATCAGAGACAGGGTTTATCATTGATTTGAAAATGGAAAGTATACTATTTCACCTCCCCTGTCATACAGGGATGTGGTTGTTGAGTATGGCCAGACTTATGTGTGTGTTAATGTGTCTCGAGGCCCTGACCTAAACTGTAGATGAGAAGGCTCTTTAAATATTAAAATGCAGAACAAACAGAATTGCTTGGGCAGAAGGAGAGTGCATAGTTTTCTGAAGTCTGGCCTGGTCCTGACATGGGAGTAGCCATTGTGCATGCTGTGTGTTTGTTCAAAATGTAAACTCTTTTTTAAAAACTCCCTCTTCAAGGAAAATACTAAATTGCTAATCTCGCTGCCCTTTTTGTTTTTAAGTTCCAGAGTGTATAATAACTTCAGGGTTATCGGATCTGTTTATCCCTCTTGCGAGTCAAGGTTTACGTGCTGTGTTTTCTATATACAGTCATCATGATATTTGGAAAGGCCATGAAGAAAAGCAATTATATAATTGTTTTAGAGAACCTTGCAACAAGGAATGAGGCTTTCGGGAACTCCAGAGCAGCGTGACAATTGTAATAGCACCTGAAGTCAAGATGCAGAATTCTGCCCTCGTGATTGCTGATGATTAATTACGCCTAAAGTTGTAAACCTTGAAAGAATTTCAGAATTATTTTCTTTGAGTTTCTGATCCGAAGAGAGAAAGAGCGAAAACCCACCCCATCATTTTCTATTTTAGCAGTTTCCACAACTTAAACATTAAATTCTTATTGTTTGATTTCTGTTATATTAGTAGTGTGTGTTTTGCAATTCTAATCTTCACGGGTTTTTTTTTTTCTTTTCTTTATCACTGAAGTAGGCCTTTTGAAGCTGGGAAATTTTTCACAGCAATATTGACAGTGTTCACATTTGCATGATGACAGCCGAGGAATGGAGCAGTAATTTTTGAAATTGCAGAAGTATTTAGAACACTGATAAAAGCTGAAATACATTTTTGATGGATTGAAGTTAAGCACACATGATTTTTCCTGCTGTCCAAAGGCTCTGAATTCAGTGAATATTTGCCTGCTGTGAGAATGCAAGATTAACATCACAACCATCACCCGGGCACCCAAACCCTGCAATTTAATAGCTTTTTAGGTTCTTTCCTTTTTCTAAACAGCAATTAATCTCATTTTAGTACAATTTTCTCGTTTCTGAAGTCGCTCATTGAATCGCTGTTTTGTTCATATTTGGCTTCAGCTCCTCTGCATAGTCATTAAAGTCCCAATTAATGTCACCTTTAGCTGAAGAGTACTCATTTTTATTGAGAAAATGACAGTTGCTGCCATGAGTAGTGCAATGTAATATACATTAATTGCCCTGTAACACTGGTAATTACGAGTTTTTCAAGCCTCTCAGTAAACTGTCATGCCTAGACAAGACTGTGCTAAAATAGATTACTCATTAGGGAGACCTGTCCTATTTTCTGGTGGGTTCTTAGTGTTGGTTTAAAAAAAAAAAATCTTGAGCTTGAACAAATAGTTGCCAAGAGCAATTTCCTACAACAAGATCCTTGTGTTGGGTTTTTCAGCCATCACGTAAGACTGCGGTCAGCAAACAGACAGGGTGTTGTGGCCGCTGCTACAGATGGGGAGCCCTGAGCCTTTACTTAGGGGGCTCACAAGAGTGAACTTCAGGGTGCCGCACTCAGGGTTGACTAAAGACTCTAACTGAAGTGTCTTCTGCGGGCGTGTTCTGTTCAAACAGGTTCACTCCCTCGGTACTTAGAGGGTGTCTGAGAGAAGCAGGATCCCACACCTGCCAGGTCTTAATCACCTCTGTCCTGAGTCCAGCTGGGAGAGATGTTGACGCCTTCAGTGTACAAATTCATGTAGACACCGGGGCAGATAGAGAACTTTGACACTGGGCATCATAAGCCTCCTATGAATGGGTTTAAGCTGCAGTTTTAAAAAGAGATGGAGGTGCGGGGGGAGTAGTGGGAGGTGATGCAGGGGAGAGATCCTTAGTTGTAGAGAACTGAAATAGTCTTATCTGTGAAACTTCTGGGCTACAACTTTCTTTCATATGCATCTGCAGCATCTTTTTCGTTGTTTGCCTTGGTTTGGGGGCCCTCCTTTCCAATTATGTTCCAAATTTCGGTGTGGATCTAATCTTTCTCTTCCCCGTTTCTAGTCCCTTTCACGTGTTGGTGTTTTAAGGCAAAATAGTCACCTCTGACGCCCACCACTGCCCAGGACTGACAACAAGAGGGCCTTTGTTGTAGTCCTGCCCAAAGCAGGTGTTCCAGCAATCTGCTCGCCCCTCTCGCTCTAAATGAATTTTGTCACAGCCTTTCAAATTCCCTGGCAGTGATGGGCTAATGAAAGTAGATAGTACAATTTGTGCTGACCAGGTAGCAACTGCCAGCTCCCAGCTGAGGATCGTTTAAAATAAATAAATAAAATATAGCATGATATCACTGATTTACCCATTACACAGCATTAATCGTGAGAGACCTTGGTGTGTTTATCTGTTTGTATTGGTGTGCATTTATCGAATTGTTTATGACAAGACTAATTGGGGTAATTGTAGACACTGAAATTACCTGTCAGCTATATGTAACCACACTCCCTTTCTTTCTGACAAATGATGACAACTGAGGGACCCCGTAGCATTACTCATGATGGCTTTTCGAGTGGTAATAAGGACAATAGGGGCCCTGGCTAATTTGACATGGACAGCCTTCACAACAAGAAACCAGCTAAATGACTTGTCAGCAGCGGAAAGGAGTCAGAAAAGTAATGGAGTCCCCCATGGCGCTCTGACAGGGCGATGCGGCATTTCTAAGGGAAAGTGAAAAGGCTTGGGGTTTGTCAAGTATTTAGAACAATCAGAGAACAGCTAGAGGCTGGAACCTGACAATACCTTTGCGAACCATGTTAGCAGGTTCATATAGGTCAGTTACTTCCAAATGGCTGTGCGGGACTCAGAGGGTTCTGCTCCCTGGCGCACCTCGTGTCTCCCCGTGAGGGCTTTGTCCCCTTGAATGCAGGCTCTGTTTCACACTGTGGGGTAATGGTGAAGGTACGGAGGCCCAAGAACGAAGAGATGATGTGGTTTGCAAGTCGCCCGGCAGCACGTTGGAGAAGAAGGAACCATCTGGGCATATGATGTGAGGGTGACAAGCCTTTACCCAAGGATGGTGTCAAACCCTTGATAGCGATGAGTCATGCTCACTTGTGTGGGTCCCCAGTGAACTCCTTTCTTGTTTTCTCCTGGTCAGATACAAATACACTGCTCCGGTTTTCCCAGCGGCACCCTTCCCTCTGGTTGTATCAAGCAGGATGATGCCACTCTCCTAGAGCTCCCTAGCAAGGGGGTGAGGTGCAGTCTGCAGTGCATTGCCGTCGAGATGAAGCAGACTCCCAGGAGCCCGAGGTGTATGGAGAGTTGTAGAACTGGGCTTTTGGGGGTTCTCGGGGATGGTTTTTCTGATGCACATCGTCAAGTCTTTCTTGGGCAGTTCAGGGATGAATGGAAACCTCAACCTCCCACCTTTCAGTTCACAGCCAAGCTTGGTGACCAGAAAACTGGGGCACATGGCTGAAAACTGTGTCTTCCCCCCCGCCCCCGCCTCAAGTCCATTCTCAGCCTACCGTGTAATCAGCAGCTTAAGCATTAAACAGTGTTAGGAATGCTTCCACCACTGTGTTGTCTGTAGCAACTGGTGTTGGTAGTGCAGTCTCCTCCTGACAGTAAAGCTGGTTTCTGAACCAGTTCACTCGCCACCTTGTCTAAGGCTGTTTCCTCACCTGTACGATAGGGACGGACATCGGTTGATCAAGTTTATGAAAAGAAAAAGGTATCACATGAACTGTATATACCCACAGGGAGCTTCAAAATGTTCATGGGGAAATTTCATTTCCCCCCCTGCCCCCTCCCCATCCCACCAACCTTTTATCTATTTGCTTGTGTGTGTATATATATATATATATATATATATACCTTGTGTGTATGTGTGTGTGTATATATATCTCACCTCCAGCAGTGTTTCTTTCTTGCATAAGTCAGTCTTCCCCTACCGTAAAGACTAGATCACATTTATGCTGAAAAGGATCTTTCTTGTGAGGATTTCAAGGCATTCAAGATACGGAATTTACTTCTGTGACATCGTCTAAAAAGAGATGTACATGAATGGATGCAAGCTTGGTTGTGCATATTAAAATATTTAAAGGTATATCTATAGGTACACATATACAAGGGGTACCCCCCCCCCCAAACAAAACTCGATTTTTTAAAAAAACTATGTATTTAAACTTTTTTACAAAACAACCTTATTACCTTCAAAATACTCTCTATTAGACTGAATAAGTTTGTCAAATCTGCGATTCCATTCTTGGAAGCATTTTTCAAACTCATCTGTTTGCTTGGCTGACAGCACCTCCCTCGATTTTTTTCTTCACCTCTTCTACATCATCAAATCACTGTCCTTTCAGGCCCCTCATCGTTCATGGAAACAAAAATTAGTCTCAGGGAGTGAGGTCAGGTGAGAGTCAGGTGTGTGGGGAATGAGGGGCATGGTGTTTCTGCCTGAAACTGGTGCGCTGAGATGGCTGTGTGAGCAGGTGCATGGTTGTGGTGGCAAAAGCTATCCCCCATCTGCCACAAATCGGGCCTTTTTGGGCCACATACTGTTATGCAATCTCTTCAGAAACTCTAAATAGAAAGCCTGATTTACAGTCTGACCTGATGGAACTAACTCCAAATGCACTACGAGTCAATATTTTCATCTGTTCCGGAAGTTGACAGAACAAGGTTTGTCATGAATCGACATTTTGTCATTTTTTGAAATGAGAAAACCACTCATACACTTGAGTTTTTCCCATAGTGCTGTCCATGAAAGCTGTATTCAACATCACAACAGTTTCTGCCCCATTTTTCCCAAGCAGGAGACAAAATTTCAGAGTCATACGCTGTTCTCTTAAATTGGCCGTTACTAAAAACAAAGTTCAAGCAAAACTGCTTTTACAAAAGATTTCACTGTGACCAGAGAGAACCTTGCGAGGCGACGCCACTGGGTGCACTACCTCAGAGAGTTGCTTGATGCTCGCCTAGTGGGGAAAATGCATACTGCCAAAGCCCTTCTCCGCCCAGCACCATTGCACATCTATATGCTTTCCCCCCCACCGGGATAAGGGTGTTGATAAGGAGTAGCATCAAGTTGGTTCTGATTCATAGTGACCCCACGCACAACAGAACAAAACATCACCTTTTCCTACACCATCCTCACAATTGTTATGTTTGATCTCATTGTTACAGCCACTGTGTCACTCCACCTGTTCAGCGGTCTTTCTCTTTCTCGCTAATCCTCCAAGCCAGTAGTTCTCAACCTTCCTAACGCCATGACCCTTTAATACAGTTCCTCATGTTGTGGCGATGTCACTCCCCCAACCATAAAATTATTTTCATTGCTACTTCATAACTATAATTTTGCTACTGTTATGAATCGGGCTACCCCTGTGAAAGGGTCGTTCAACTCCCAAAGGGGTTGCAACCCACAGGTTGAGAGCCGCTGCTCTAAGCAAAGGCAATAAGTGTTGATAGTTAATGGAGCTGGATGTACACTTATTCTTTACTTTGCACATATTTGAAATTTTTCATCGTAAAAAGAACGTTTTTTCAAGTATGTATTTTAATACATTTAAATTTTACTCTGTTATTTGTAATGTTGGCTTTCATTTAGGAAAAGGTGCCCAAATAGTGTGCAATACAATATCTCAAAGTATCTCTTAGATTTCTCAGTGTAGCTTAAAACATAAGGTTTTGTGAATTTTGTTAAACCCCTTTGGTTAGGTGGCCTACTTCCCTAACTAACCAAGAGTCCAGAAAGGTTAAAGAACTATGAAGGAAAAAAATACCTGTAAGATGGTGAAGGTTGTTGTTTCGTCTTGTTTTTGCATTAATTTGGGTATGCAGAAAGATGAGGACAGGGAGCCTGGACATCCCCTTTATTCCAGCGGTCTCTGAGATGCTTGATGCCTCCTCAGTAGGCCATCAAGATTTCCTCTGAGAGCAAACCAAGCATTCCGCCAAACAAAGACACTGTGAAGAGAGGGGCGTACTAGTGGGGGACTTGGGAACAGAGCTCAGGGCTGGGCTGGGAGTGGTGGGGCAGAGTCTGCACCTCTGTTAGCAGCAGCAGCAGGAAGGAGAGGGGCTCCTTTTGCTGTTGATGCTGTGCTGCGGAATGCACAAAGGAGACTGTGCTTAGAATGTCCCAGGCCAAGCCCTACAGATGTGGCCTTTTCTTCACCAAATGCAGATCTACCAACAGGAACTCTCTTCTTTGAATGACTAAGTCCCCCAAGCAGGGATTCGGATGAGTCATCCCCATATTTAGTGCCACTTTGGAGATATCTTTATGTTTCCAGCAAACATTTACTCCCCTAAAAATATACCACCAAGCATACACATTGTTTTTATGTTTCTATAAAAAAAACCCATCATTTAGAATAAAGTGGGGGTGAGAAATAATGCATATTTAATTCTAACAATATAAAAGCCACACATAAAAGATGAATAGTGACCATAATCTCAATTCACATATTCTTTAACAAAAGTGATATTATAAAGTATATCTTATTATATACTTAAGTTTACTTCAGAGGATACTGAGTTTGTTTTCCATTTGCAAATTTAACTATATTATCCTCTGCCCCTTATGGACCGCTGGCAATACTTTCATCTGTTTAACTGTTCACCTACAGTGAGTATTTCTGAGGCCAACAGATCTTGCTAATGTTCATAAACAGTACTGTGGTGAACATCCTCGAGACTAAATAAATCCAAATATAGGAAGCATCATAGCCCCTGTAAGCATTTTTATTTTCTCTGTCACTATCTGTCACTGAAGTTTGAGCTGTTCTAAATGCAGAAAACTGTGGCACCTGCATTTTTTCCAAGATGTGACTTTTAGTGATCGTTATATATTTCCCTTTTAATATTCAATTAAGAGAACTGTTTTCATAATGCTGAAAGAATCATCTATGCAGTTGTCTAGTAACATGTAAACAAACATAAACAGAATAGCTGGTGCGTATGCATTTGTTTCCTCCCAGTTAGTGTCCGGGGCGCTGGTTCTGCTCCAAAGGCATTTTGCAACAAGAAAAGGTAATATGCTGTTCTCTGGAAACTACACATTTATCCCTTCCGTAGAAGTTTGCTGTCTGTTCGTGCCACCCCCCATTCTTTACCAGAGGCCCCCGCTGGCAAGCCTTCCCTTGGAGTAGCGGTGCTCAACCTATGGGTCGCAACCCCTTTGGGGGGTCGCCCAATTCATAATAGTAACAAAATGACAGTGATGAAGTAGCAACGAAAATATTGTGATGGTTGGGGGGTCACCACCACATGAGGAACTGTTTGAAAGGACCACGGCCTTGGGAAGGTTGAGAACCACTGTCTTAGATGAAGGCACCAATACATGGTCAATAAATGTGAGTGATTATGAGCATGCCATTAAGTGCCTGTGCCCATCCATGGATATTTCTGTAGGATAATATCCAAAGACTCCAACTCCCAAGTCAAAGGGGCCCCAGAGTGTTAAGGCCCTTGGTGCCCAGTGTCAAACGGCGTCCCTCAGAAAAGTTGGAGAAATTGCTTCTTCCTCCAGCCGTGGATGAGCTCACTGATCTGCAGCACCCTTGCCAACGTCAGATGTCATTCCATCGTAGCGCGTTCTTTGGCGCTCGTGTTTTCAAGTTTCCTTTCTTCCCCTTTTTCTCTGTAGGGTGCTTGCCTTTCACTTGGTGCCTCCTTGGCACCAGCTATCAGATCTGCCCTCACCTGAGTCCTGGCGCTTACACTGAGGAGTGCATAGTATCACTGCCTCCAGCCTCCATGAATAATTCGAGAGCTCTCAGACCTCCGAGCTTTGGAATGGGTCGCAGCGTTCTCTTATACTCAGGGTCCTCGAAGTGGTCTCCTGCCCTCTTTCGTGGAGCCTTCGTCAGCGCCGTTACCATAGACCGTTTCAGCTGTGCCTAGAATTGTCTCATTGCTAGTAACTGGCTCATTGTGCTTGCAGGTCGCATTGACTCTTCTGATCTCAGAGTTACGCACAGCATCCCAGGGCTCTCGGTAGGGCATTTACCACGTTGCCACCAAGTGATCTGGTGACAGTGTACAGCTACTCAAATTCTCATCACCCAGCTGATGACACGGTCCGTCCTCCTTTGATGCCACAAGCCAGAGAAAAGAAGAGACACTTTCATTACTGCACATTCAAGGCGGTCTGTCGGGAGTCGGCAAAGGAAGGTCCCCTACGCTGCATGCGCCTGACGTGGGGAGACGCTCTGGTGGGCAGCCCCGGCCCATCCCGTCCCGTCCCAGCAGGGCATAGTCGGGTCCCTGTGGCAGCCCTGATTTTAGGCTGCCGGCTCCGCATCTTCTGAAGCCAGTGCCCTTACTGTTCACTTCTTCCTCTACCGGAAGAAGCCTGCGGGGTTTCTTACCATATTAACCATTACTGCTGCGAGCCGGAGAGGCAGGCCTTAGCTCTTGACTATTGAAGAGGCCGTTATGTTCCCTTGGCAAGCAGGGGGGTGGGGTTGATGACACAGTTTGCAGCCAAGTGGTCCATGTGCTAGGCTACCCACCAGACCACCCTGAGTTTTGCCATCTCCTAGCTAGACAGTACATGAAAAATGCCCGGGACTCTACAAGTGGAAGAGTCTGGAAGCTGGCTGCCCACCAGACAAGCTTCACTTGGTAGAAAGGCCGTGCTTGTCACAACCAGTTGCCGGCAGCTCTATGGTGAGCACTGCGTGACTAAGTAGAATGGGACCCTGCAGAATTTCCCATGCCTGAGGTTGGAGACAATCAACCAGCCTTTCTTCCAAGACAGCTATGAGCAGACTCACCCCCACCCCCAGTCTTTTGCTTAGCAGCCAGCCACATGAGACTTTCATACCATGCAAGGACTCTGCCTTGGGGAGCACCCCAACTCCTCAACTGTGCATGTCTCCCCCCTTCCAACCACTCCCCCCCACCCTTGCGTAACTCTTTTTGTCTTTGAACTGACAAGTAGACCCTCTTGGTCTACAAGTAGACCCTCTTGGTCAAGGATTCCCGATAGAAGTTTCTTCCTGGGCCAATGATCCCCTCCAATATCCAGCACTTCCTAACGGGATCTTCTCAGGACTTCAGATCATCCCCTGAAACACTTAGATCCTTTAAAGTTCACTTCGAAAACTGGCTGTTACATCTTGATTCCGTACAGCTGTGTTTGCTTAAGATATTTGTCCATTACACTTACTTAGATGCCCAGCCCCATGATAATTGCTAGCCTTTCTTGCTGAGCGTCAGAATTCCACCCAGTTGGTTTTGCAATGGAGGCAGACACTCTAGGACCAGCTATGCTATTTGGCTTGTACCTGAGGCACAGTTGGCCCTCCTCCGACTGAATGGCATAGAATCTGGTTTGCCCGGAGACCCTTACTTCCACATTTCGTCTATCATCAGCTTACCCTGTGCCCTACAGATGATGGTGAGAAATCCTAGCCTCAAGTCTCCTCTTGTGTAGGGATTGCCCCTTTCTTTCCCTGCACAACCCTCCCCAGCCCCACTGGATTCAGGAAACTTGGGAGGAGGTATCTAGGCTTGCTGCAGATCCCAGCTACCTTAAAGCCTGTGGTCTCTGTGTAAACATCATTGCAGCTGCAGGCAGAGAAGCCGTGTCTAGCTTCCTCAGGAGTTAGCTTGGACCCTGTTTCAATAGTCCTTGCGCAGCTGTGGCTTCTAGGTGATTGATGGGAGCTGGAGAGTCCGAAGCCAGTCCGTGGGTCTACCAGTGTGTTCACAGTCAAGGTGAATTTCTGTGTCAGTCTGCTGATGCTCAGTGTTTGCACCCAAATCACACCAAAGGGCAAGCAAGAAATCTTTCCAATCCATTATCCAGTCTAACTAGCTGCCAGCGAGGCCACTCCCAACTCATGGGACCCCTGCGTGTGTGCTCCATGCAGTTTCCTTTTTTAAAAAAATCATTTGATTCAGGGCTCTCACCACTCTTACACCATGCCATGTATCCATTGTATCAAACATATTTGTACATGTGTTGCCATTATCATTTCCAAGCCATTTTCTTTCTACTTGAGCCCTCTGTCTGGTTTTCAGTGGCTGAGTTTTTCCGAAGTAGACCAGTGGGTCTTCCTTCCAAGACACCTCTGGGCAGACTCGACCCTCTCATTTTTGGGTTAGCAGAGAGCACATGCACTGTTCGTACCGTACAAGGACCCCTTCTTCATCCCGTTGACCCGGACTTGAACAGGAAAGATGGAAGGTGCGGGGAAACTCCGTGTGACTGAGAGTGATGAGACAGTTGTGTGTGTGTTCGTTTACCTGGTGCGATCGCTTAGCAAAACCAGTGCACCGATCTGGACGTCCTTTGTGCATTCAGCCTGAGGCACCGTTTTATCTTTGCTCTGTCTTCATCCGTCCTTGCACAGTCTGCTCTGCTCTAAATGCAGAAAGCTGTGGCCCCTGTGATTTTTCCACCAGGATGTGACTTTAGTCCTCATTCTAGTTTTCCTTTTAAATATTCCATTAACAGAACTCGTCTCCTAGTTCCAGCAGACTCATTTATCCAGTTGTCTCAAATCCTAAACAAACATAAACAAAGATAGCTAGACAGCCATTTGTTTTCTGCCCTCTATAGTCTCCAAAGTTTGATTCCTTTACTTAATGAGAAAAAAACACCTGTAAGCATTTATTCTGTTACATAGACTCTTTTTACTCATGCCCATCGCCATGCTCATCCCCACCTGAAACCCCACTGACATCCAGACCAAGATTTTCCTTCCATGGAATGCCCATCATTAAATCTAGCCCAACACGTAAGGTATTTGTGACCAAAGCTGCTAACTGTCCCATATCTTTGTTCCCCTTCTTACTTATATAAATCAATTGCCCCAAATGAGAACTTCATTTCTCAGCTCCCCACACAGCAAGATGTGTCTGTGTGGATGATTTCCGGTCCATGGGATGTAAGCCAAAATGTCCAGTGTGACTTGGAAGAATTGCCCTTAAAGAAGGGGGTCATACCTTGGTCAAGTCCTACTTAATGGCAGGACTGTGGGCTTGATGATCGGTGTTCTGATGGCCCTCTTGACGCACAAGAGGAAATTAAACACTGAAGATGGGAAAGCAGGAAGGTTGAAGAAGTCTGGGCCCCTGGTGATTCCAAGATTATCCATCCTTTGAGCTTTATTCACATACAAGAGAGAGGAACTATCTTGTTTAAGCCAAGGTTTCTTAGAGTTTCGCCATCACTAGCTAAAGAACCTAACTCTAATAAATCCAGTAGTAAGATGTGAGAGAGGAAAATATCCTGTCTTGGATTTCTTTCAAGAGAGGTCCTGTCCCCCCAGTACCACCCACAGCCATGGAATCAATTCTAATAGCAACTCTGTAATACAGAATAGAAGTATCCTTTGGGAAGCCCATAGGATTACCAAGGCTGGAAACTCTAGCGGAGCAGACAGCTGGTCAATTTGAACGGCCAATCTTTCAGTTAGCCACTGAGTGCTTAACCATGGCACCTTCTCAATCTGCAGTCAGTATCTCTCCCACCCAAGTGTCTCCATCGGCTGTACAAGGTCACATGTAATGAAGATTCAGTTCATCTAGCATTGCTGTTTCTTGATGAGTTAGAAGGGATTTAAAATTCTATTTTTCCCTTTTTCCTAAAATACATGGTTTAAAAATGGATGTGTATTTTAAGACTCATGGCTGACTCAGAATCTTGCGAAAGGTTTCACCCAAATGTGTTACAACTCAGCAGTGTGTTTGGAATAACATTTTCAGAGACTGTTCTCTGTTCCCTGAGTAATGGAAATGAGGCGCTGGCCATGTGAGTCAGACCTGGGAGCATGAGAAGGATTCGTACTTCTGGCTCTTGGGTGAAGACTGGGGCCCCCGTCACTGGTGTCTGCCCTCCATCTTCTGTTATGAACATGGCCGTAAGGTCACCCATGTGTTTGAAGTCTATGGAATTCTAGTTGTGAAAGAACTATTTTCAGAGAGTTGCTATGGTTAGTGTTTATTAATGTTTATAAATGTCTTCCTCACCGTGCAAACAGAGAAGCAGGCAGGCTTCCTGCTCCCACCTATTCAGGTCACTCACGCAAAACCACCTGGAAAGTTTCACACTAGTAATTGGACCTTCACCCATCAGAAGGTCACTCTCCTTAAATCCAGCAATGAGGACGATGGCATCCCCCGAAATGAAGTTAAGTCCCAGATTACCAAGCACCCTGCGTTAGAGACAATTGGACGAGCCCTGCAAGGTTACGAAATGAGCCCTCATTTTGAAACAACTGAACCAATCCTTGCTCAGCACAAAGTCTTCGTTACAGTCACCTGTGTTTTCTGCATTAAAAGAGGCTTGGGCCTTTTTATGGTCTTGGTTCCCAAATTTAGCTCATCAATGGAGTTACCTTAGGATTTGATGAGACTCTAGACCCATGGGCTCCTCTCCTGGGGATCTGATTCATAAGGTCGCAAATGGAGCCCAGGAAACTAGTTTCATCAGATCCCAAGCTGATTCCAGTGATGTGCCGAGTTAGGCACGCAGGCTTTAAAGCAAGGCGAAACAAGAACCACAGCACCTGTTCTAACTTACGTACAAATTGGATTTAAAGACCCACTTAGGAACTGCCTGATCTTCTCCATGGGTCCTTTAGTCACTACCTTATAGCCTTTTGTCCAGGGGTCCTCAAACTTTTTAAACAGGGGCCAGATCACTGTCCCTCAGACCCACTGGAGGGCCGGACTGTAGTTAAAAAAAAAAACAAACAAACAAACTATGAACAAATTCCTATGCACACTGCATGTATCTTATTTTGTAGTAATAAAAAGGGGGGGAGTGTGCAAAAACACCCGGTGGGCTGTAGTTTGAGGACCCCTGCTTTTGTCAGTCACGGAGAAGTGAGTTTCTCCACTTCAAATGGTAATACTTGGGAGTTTGGAAGGTCTAGGGCTGTGTGGATTATAACAAACTGTGGATGGCCTTGAGAGGAATAGGAATTCTAGAAGACGTCATTGTGCTCAGACGGAACTTGTACATGGATCGAGAGGCAATTGTGAGAACAAAACAAGGGCCTACTGCTGCATGGTTTAAATTCAGGAACGGTGCGTGTCAGGGTTGGAGTCTCACCGCCTTCATTCAGTCAGGACGCAGAGGCAGTAATCAGAGCTGGGTTCTGTGAAGCAGAGGGCAGCGCCAGCATTAGAGGGACAGCCGGTGCCACACAGGTGACACAGCCTCGCTGGCTAAACCTGAGGGGGCATTGAAGCACTTGCTGACGAAGATCCAGGATTGCAGCCGTCAGTGTGAATTACAACTCCACGCGAGGAAGACCAGAATCCTCACAACGGGACCACTAGGCAACATCCTGATGAATGGAGGAGAGATGGAAGTTGTCAAGGATTTCTTCTTGCCTGCCTCCCCGATCTTGCTCAGGGGAACAGTCCTCAAGCGATCAAAAGATGCGTTCCTTTCGACAGATCTGCTGCACAAGACCCGTTCAGAGGACCAAAAAGCAGGAGTGTTACTTTGAGGATTAAGGTGCACCTGCCCCAAGCCAAGGTATTTTCCAATTGCCTCATATGCATGTGAACTTCAGACATTGACTATGGCAGACCAAAGAAGAATTGATGCATTTCAGTTGTGATAGAGGAGAATATTGAAAGTACCAAGGACTGCCAAAAGGACAGACCGATCTTTCTTGGAAGGATTCTGGACAGAGGGCTCCTTAGATGTAAAGATGGTGAGACGTTGTCTCGTGGACTTTGGACTTGTCGAGGGCGACCATTCCCTGGAGAAAGACCTCTTGTCTGGTAGAGGGGCAGCAGAAAAGAGGAAGGACCCTCGAAGAGGTGAATTAGCACAGAGGCTGCAACATGGAATCAAGCTTAGGAACAATTGTGCGGGTGGCACTGGACCGAGCACTGTTTCCTTCTGTTACAACAACAAGCAATTGAGTCCTCCTTCGTGTTTCTTTATAGGAAGCCCACCTATGGAAAACCAGCATCTATACCTGCCCCACCTATGGAAAACCAGCCATCTATACCCACCCCACCTATGGAAAACCAGCCATCTATACCCGCCCCACCTATGGAAAACCAGTCATCTATACCCGCCCATGTCTTGTGTTCGCCAGAAGCACTGGGCTGCAGCCTAAACCGGCTTGCCTGCTCTTGCTGCCCCGCCCCCCGCCCTCCAGGAACGCAGCATCAGAGGTTTATGGGTAGCCAGGAGGAAGGCGGCGAGTGTTATCCTTAGGGGGTTGTTACTAGTTTCTTGGTAAAGGAAGCAAGATCCTTAAAACCTGTTACTCCACCTGGTCTTAAACTCTGCGATGGCCTGTAGTGTGGTGGAACGAACTAGAGGTTTCTGGATTGAGAGACCTGACCCTGGTCCAATTCCTACCACTAATAGAATTCTGAACATAACCAGACATCTTTCCGGGCTTTATTGCCTTAACTAATTCAGCGAATGCAAAAAATGGGACAAACAATTTCAACTTCTCTTGCATGTCAACACTTGATAAATAAACAAACCCCTCCACTCCTCTGACTTCTTTTCCAAATTATTAAGGGGGAAACTTAAGATCCGCCAACGACAAAAGTCATTTCCCTGTTGTTAGCTGTAGCTGCCCTCTCCAACTTCTTGCCTCTAGCAGGCCCCTTGGGGATTAAGAAAGAAGAACTTTGGGGGGAGACCTTGTCTGAGGGGCACCCAATGGCTTCATGCCTGGTTCCTCATGCGTGGGTGACAAATGGGTTTCCCGTGAGCAGCTAGCAGATGTCTGTCGGTGACTTTAGCCAGCAGCAGAACTGTGGCTTAAATGCTAGGCTGTTTACCAAGCAGTTGGCTGTTCGAACCCAGCAGCCACTCTGTGGGAAAAGGTGGTGTGGCAGCTTTCTTCATGAAGATTTACAGCCGTGGACATCCCAGGGGGCAAGTCTCTGCTTTCTCTGGTGGCTCTGAGTCAGCATCTACTGCACAGCCAGTGGGTGACCGGCGGCATCAGCGTGGTGGCTGAGCTGGAGCTGCCCTCCGGCTGGCCCCCATGAAAGGGGTGGCTGGGCCCTGATCTGAGCCGAGCTGACAAATCAAGCAGAACCTGAGATCTGGCCATGAAGGTGGAAAGCCCAGAGAACAAGAATAAAGCCCTCTGAAGCACACAAGGAAAGGCCGCCCAGAGTCAGTTTCCAGGGAAGACCTTTAAGCCCCGCTGTGCACCTGTATCCAGTTTACTGTTATGTTGAGGATGTACCTGAAAACGTAAACTAGACGAGCCAACCTGAGGCTGGCTATGAGAAATGTTTGCTGAGGACAGAGGAGTGAAAGAGATAATGTTCAGAGGCAGAGCTAAGCATCACCCATAAGTCTTCTGGCGAGGGCTGACAAGAGAAACCATATCACCGGCTAAGCTACCTGAAAGTCCTCACGAAGACTGAGCATGCGTTCAGTTAAGTACAGCATACTGAGGAACTCGAGAGCGAAGTATTGTTCTCGGCACTTTACTGAAGGCGAAACAGGAGGCTGAGACGCAGCTTTGTCCTTCTTGAAAGCCACATTTACTGAGGGGAGAGGCCAGGCAGCAGGAGCTGAGCACCTGACTCTCATCCACATCCTTGTGTTGTTTCCAAGAGAGTCCTGGGAAGGTGTTCTTTGCTTTGAAGCTTAAGGAGCTATGAAGTAAACAATGTTGTTGTTTTTAAATCAGCCAATGAACCAGAGTGCCTCTCTTGGCCCAGCCATTTTCTTAATTAAAAAAAAATTCTTCTATTTTGAAAAGGCCTTGGGCTTCAGAAGGTTGGTGGAGAAAATTAAATTAAATGATACTGGGATATGCCTCCAGACTTTTTGAAGCCCCCTGGCAGAGGGTGAGAGTTTTCCTTTGTTTCCCCGATCTTTCCCTACTTAATTTTTCCCACCAGCAAGTGAATTGTCTTTTTTTAAACTTAATTTACTTTTCGTTCCCAGTGCCCAAAGGAGATGATTAATAAAGATGAAAAAGAAAAAGGAGTTACTGTCACTGGGTTAATTGTGACTCAGAGTGACCATATAGGACAAAGTAGAACTGCCCCTTTGGGTTATGACCCTGTAAATCGTTAACGAGGCGCATAGCCCCCACATAGTCTCTCAGCCTGGCTGGTGGGTTCAAACTGCTGGCCCTGCGGCTAGCAGCCCAGCATGTAGGCCACTCCACCACCCACTATACTCCTTGGGAAGACAACTTTTGTCTGAGTAGGTTTGGTCATTTTGTATTTAGGTATCAGGGAATGTACCGTTTCTCGTGAAGAATGTTCTAATCACCAGGGCAGCGGTTCTCAAACTACTACTCCTTAGAACCACCAGGGCCCGTACCCGTACCAAACCTCTGTCGGAAAGTAGATTCTGACCCATAGCAACCCTGCAGCACAGATGAGAAGCTCCCTGGAATTCACTGTGCGCCCACACTGACTCCATGGCAGTGAGCTGAGGGTGAGTGACCCAATGGTGAAGCGCCTAGCCTCCAACGGAGGGGCAGCAGCTCAAAGCCCTTAGCTACAACCTGGGGGAGAAATCCTGTGAAAGTGCCAGCCTGGGAAACCCTGGTGGGCAGTTCTAGCGCTGCTCTGGAAGGGTGCTTGAGTCAAAATCCACTTGGCAACACCAACAGCCACAGATTTTTTATTTGATTGTGTGTGGTTTATGTCTCAGTTGTAAAAAAGTAATAATACACACACACCCCACCATCTGGGTCTCAAAATCAGAGCTTCTGTTTATGTGTACAAGTGTGTCACCTGGGTGTTGATAGACATACCATATGTACTTGAGTCTAAACTGACCCAATTATAAGCCGAGGCACCTAATTTTACCACAAAACTGCATTTAAAATATGCTGAAAAACTCGGCTTATGCACGAGTATATACAGTGTGTGTGTGCGTGTGCGTGTGTGTGTGCGTGCGCACGCGTGTTTGAAATCGTGTCCCAGCTGACTCCGGTGCTCAGCCAGGCCTGAGAACTACAGCTTGAATGGGAGGTGGGTTGATCTTTTCAGCAGGGCTTCAAGCTCTCCCAAGCAAGGTGTCTGTGGACCACAGCCCGGCTTCAGTCTTCTGTTCTTCATTTCACAAGAACTGAGCAAGTTAAAGGGAATAAACGCACACAAGCCAAACTCTCTGCCTAATTCCAGTAGTCCTATACGTGAATGTTTGTTTCTAAGAAAGTTCCAAACTGATTAGGAACCCTGTGCTTTCTAGGCCACCATTGTTCCATCTCCTTGCCGCCTCCTTTCCTAGATCTCATATCAACAGTCATCTTATCTGCTAGCACATCATATTTTAAAGTAGATTTGACAGCCTTTTACCTACAATTCTAAATAAATGGAGCTCTGAAAACTCATTTGTTTTCTTATTAAGGGTCACCAAAACATGTTGGACCCTGAAATCTGACCTGAACTCACGTGAGCCTGTTTAGAGACTTTCATGATTGGACTTGGTGGTGAAAATGCCATTATGTTCTTCAAAAATACGAATTTGTTTGATGACCACCTGTTACTATTTCCCCTTTATGAATGTGATGCATGGTATTAATAAATTTCTAAATCTGATCAATTTAATTCTCACAGCTATCCAGTCCAGGGGTTTCAGGTGAGGATGATAGAGCTGTGGACCCATACATCATTAAATTTCTACTTTGTCGCTCCAAAGAGCTCTTCTCATCTAGGGGACTATAGCCTGACCCCGTGGACAGTCAGCTCTTGGTTTGATGGAGGCTAACATGGGCTTGCCTTCCTCTCAGCCGGTATCCAGTCATCTTCCCACCTTCCATCCTGTGCCTGACCCCGAGCCTCCCATGGGTAGGGGATTCCCTAACTGTGTCCTGAACAAGTACGGCCACATCTTGACTAGTCTTACTCTCCGATGGTGGCCTCTTCCTACTTGTCGCCACTAATTCTGGGAGCATCCTACTCTAGTGATACCTGTGCTTCCACATCACCACAAGGGTTGTGTTCTTTGAGGAATTGTGGTATCTGAAGACAGATTGATTTGTGAAGAAGGTGTTAAACTGGCAGTCTTAGCACAACAGTAATAATAGTAATAATAATAGTAATGTAATTATATCCATATTTCATCTGTTAGTGTTCAGGTTGACATCCGGAGTCAAGAAGCCACTTATTCTTGGTGATACTTTTAGATTCAGACAAAACAAATATCCTAGGTGTGCTTCACTGTTTGATAAGCACCCCTTCACCTTCTCTCACCCTGAAAACCAGACGCCTAGCCTCAGGCGAGTACTTGAACCTGAACCTTCCCTTTAACCTCACCTTTGACTTGAGTGGTTTTCAGAATCTCAGGCTATTGGGCCCATAGTCAATGGGGCAGTCCAAGAACTCTCTATTCCTTCAGCTAACGTTGTCCAAGAGGACATTCTGCAATGACAGAAATGTTTTATATCTGCAAAGTCCGATACAGTAAACTCTAGTCAGGTGTGCCTGTGAAACACTTACAATGTACCTAGTGTAGCTGAGAAACTGTACTTTTTTAGTTTAATAACACGCATCACTAGTGGCTATGATGTGAGATGGCACACTAACGTAGAATATCTGGCACGTACGCTCTTCTCATCCTGCCAGATGACCAGGCATTCTCCTGCTACTCAGAGAAGATGATAAAACTCACAACCAACCTCTCTCTCCTCGAGTCCGTTTCAACCCATAGACACCCTCCAGAACAGAGTGGCACCGCCCCGGTGGGTTTCCCAGACTGTCGTTCTGTTCGACAGTGCTGTTATTGTTGTTGGGTGCCATCGAGTCCGCTCCGGTCCATAGGGACCCTGTGCGCAACAGAACCAAACACTGCGGGGTCTTGCACCGTCTCCACGATTGATCCTAAGCCTGAGCCCATGGTTGCAGCTATGGTGCCCGTCCGTCTCATGGGGGCCTTCCTCTTTCCACTTTTCCAAATAGGGGGTCCTTCTCCAGGGAGTGGTCTCTCCTGATAATATGTCCAAAGTAAGTCAGACGAAGTCTTGCCCTCCTTGCTTGTGAGGAGCACTCTGGTCTTACTTCTTCCGATACAGATCAGTTTGTCCTTTTAGCAGTCCATGGAATGTTCAGTATTCCCCAGTATCACTATTCAAATGCATCGATTCTACTTTGGTCTTCCTTATTCACTGTCCAACTTTCACATGCATATGATGTAATGGAGAATACCATGGTTTAGGTCAGGTGCACCTTAATCCTCAAAGTAGCATACTTACTCTTCAGTACT
Source organism: Tenrec ecaudatus (assembly GCF_050624435.1). Classification (NCBI taxonomy): domain Eukaryota; kingdom Metazoa; phylum Chordata; class Mammalia; order Afrosoricida; family Tenrecidae; genus Tenrec; species Tenrec ecaudatus. Next base: position 93,529,556 of record NC_134543.1, read on the forward strand.
CTAAAGAGGTCTTGTGCAGCAGATTTACTTAATGTGATGTCTTTTGATGCCTGCTTCCATGAGCACTGATTATGGAGCAAAGTAAGACAAAAATCCTGGAAAGTTTGAGTCTTTTCTCTGTGTATCCTGATGTCACCTATTGGTCCACTTGTAAGGATTTTGGTCTTCCTTATGTTGAGTTGTCGTCCATAGTGAAAGCTACAGTCCTTGATCTTCAGCAGCAAGTGCTTCAAGTTCTCCTCACTTCCAGCAAGCAACGTTGTGTCATCTGCATGCCACAGCTTGTTAATAAACGTGCCTCCAACTCTGATGCCATATTCTTCATGTAAGTCAGCTTCTCTGATGACTTTGTTCAGCAAGCAGATTGAACAGGTGTGGGGAGAGGACACAACTCTGACGCACACCTTTCCTGATTTAAACCACGCAGTATTCCCTTGATCCGTCCACCCAGCTGCCTCTTGTAATGATCCATGTATAATTTCCGAATGAGCACAATGAATTGTTTTGGAATCCCTATGTTTCCCAAGGTTATCCACAGTTATGGTCCACACAGTGGAGTACTTTGCATAATCAATGAAACACAAGTACACATCTTTCTGGTACTCCTTGCTTTGAGCCAAGATCCATCTGACATCACAGGGATATCCCTTGTCCGTGTCTTCTTGTGAATCCCTATCGATGTGCTGCTACCACTGCTGTTGGAGCACAATTTTACTTGTACGGAATATCAGTGATTCGGTTCTATGGTTTGAGCACAACAGTAACAGAAATAATGTTATAGTAACAATATGAGTAATAATAATAACAGTGGGGTCACCTTTCTTGAAATGGACACAAGTAGGGATCTCTTCGACTCGGTTGGCCATGTGGCTGTCGTGCACGTTCCTTGCATAGGTGAGTGAGTGCATCAGTGCGCCTTCAGCTCTGTACACCAGCCCAACGGGTATTCCGTCAGTTCCTGAGGCCTGCCTTTGGGCTTATTCCTTCAACATGCAGTTTGAACTACAGCACCACTGGTTCTTGCTCTTATGCTGAAATGGTGGCCTGTCGCCTCGTTCTTTTTGGTACAATGACTGATTCTTTCCATCTTCTCTTGATTCCTCCTGCATCGTTCCATATTTTGCATATAGAACATTTCAGATTTGCAACTTGAGGCTTAACGTTGTTCGTGAGGTCTTTCAGCTCCAGATATGCTGAGCACGTTCTCCCCTATGGTTTTCTAACTCTAGCTCATTTGTTACAATATTTGGCTGGGTCCTCTCGAAGTGTCCTTCGAAATTTTCTATTCAGCTCCTTGACGTCGCCCTTGCCCCCATTCGCTGTAGCTACTCTGTGAGGAAGAGCAAGTTTCAGAGTCTCCTTTGAGATCCCCTTGATCTTGTCCTTGTTTTCTGTCTTTTTAATGACCGTTTGCTTTCTTCGTGGATGATGTTCTTGCTGTTGTCCTGCACCTCATCAAGTGTCATTAGTGTCCAATGGATTAAGTCTGTTCCTGAGATCTTTTTGCGATTCGGGTGGGGTAGACTGAGGGTCGTGTTTTGGCTCCTGTGGACTTCTTTCCATTTTCTTCAGCTTTATCCTAACTTACATGTGAGCGATTGATGGTCTGTTCCACAGTTACCTGCTGTTCTGGTTTTAGCTGCTGATATTGAGCTTCTCCATCGTGAATTCCCACAGATATAGTCCACTGGGTTTCTGCCTATTCCGTCTGGGAAAGACCTTGTGCAGAGTTGCCTTTGTGTTGTTGAATACAGGTATCTGCTGTGAACAAGCCATTGGTTTGGCCAACGTCTGTCATGAGATCGGCAGTTGCGTTGGTGATAGACAGAACGTCGGAGAGCGCATGCTTTAATGGAGTTGAAAGCCTCATCTTCCTCCCGGGGAGCAACTGCAGGCTTCAACCTGCTAATCCTGCAGTTAGCAGCCCAGCGTGTAACCCGCTGTGCCACCAGGGCTCAATCTAAGTGGGCACACGTGGGGTGAGCACAGAAAAAGGAACATGGAAAGTAGAACAGAAAGTGTGAAAGTATTGGAGAGGCTGGCACATCAGAGAACTGCATCTGATTTTCTGTGACTTGGGGTTAGTGTTTAGGTGGGTGTGAGGTAATGGGAAAATGGGTGTGAGGTAATGGGAAAAGGGACCTTTCTGAGAAAGGCGATCCTAAAGAATCTCAGAAACCATAACAAGAAGCATGGACTTTTGAAGATGCGTGTGCCAGACGGGTTTGATAAACCGTGTGGTACTCATGTCCACACAGAAATTGAGCCTTCCAGCCTGCAGGCCAGGGCGAGGGCCCTTCAAGGTGTGGGAGGTGCTCCTGTGGTCTCCGTTGTGGGTCTTTGGGAATGCCTAGTGGCTGCTGCAGTGTGCCACTTGGCACTGTCTCCAGTCTTTGGCACCTGCAAGAAGAGCTTTCTGAATACCCCAAGCACACGCTGTCCTAGGGTGCCGCTAGGATTGAATTGAGAGCGGATTTCGTAATGTGCCTTTTACAGGAGAGCACAGGGCTTCTATGCAGGGCTGGAGGCCTGAAGAGAGTTCTTTCATTAGTCTGCTTTCAAGGATACCTGCCCACACCCTCAGGCACCTGCCAGCAACTGATGGGCATGGGATCTGGGATGTCACTCTCACAGTCCAGCATGTAACGGGGGGCACAGGATTTGGAAGGAAGTGAAGTTCTCCTCCAATACTTTTCAAGAGTTTAGCAAACTGGAAATCCAGCTCAATAAAATCAGCCCTCCTTCGCCTTTATTACTTTTCTCCCAGGAATAAACTTGGATCTTTTCCAGCAGAAATCTCTTTGCACCACTGGCTTGTTGTTTTTGTTGTTGTTGATTCTATGCAAAAATTATAAAAGTCGTTCAGAGAAGGACTTTCCTCGATGTCCGATAGTCTCAAATTGAAGCATTAAATGCTGACTTAGTGGGGTGGGGGGGTGATTTTACTTTGAATAAGGAGGCTTGTTTCATTGCTAGGGATGTCATAATTATTGAAAAAGGAAAGGAAAAACACTAACGTGTGGTCCTGAGTTGTTTGTTTTTCAATTTTGTCTGAATCTTTGAAGTCTTTGAGTTGCCATGTGTTAATAAAATAGTGGTGTGTTTGAATTGTTCTGGGAATGTACGAGTGGTAGCCTGCCAGTGGTATGTCCTTCATCAGGCGATCTTACACCCTTAATACTGATTTCCAGGGAAAACAAAGTGAGAACCAAAATAGAAGAAATCCTGCCCATTATTAAATTTGTATTCTTGACGCCTGCAGTTGTTACTACTGTACCAACGGGGGGTTAAACTGTCGGTGTGACAGCTTGTAAAGCTCTTTATCATAGAAAGCGAGAAAAATCAATGCCAAATTACCTCAGAAATATTATTGATGACCTAAATGTCATTTTCTGTTTTTATTACTTTTCACTGTATTTAGCTTGTAATTCAAACCCCTTTCTAATTAATTTGGTTTGGCTCAGATGGAAATAGAAAAAGCTAACTATCTAATAGGGGACATGTCGCAGAGAAACCTGACAACATCCCCATTTCCCCAAGGTCAATCAACCATGAAACAACTAACCGAACTTGTGTTTTTCTAGCAAATTCTTAAGAAATACAATAAAATTGAATTTGTCTAGTCCAAAGAAACAGAGAGAAACATGAACGGGTAAAAGTCACCCCAAAACCCAGTTTTATCTAGCTGTAATCTTTCTCTTAGTTGTTAAAATATCCTGAAGCACTCGATCATGTTGCATTTTAATTTCAAAGCCATGTGTTGTATTAGCACAGTGCACGTGTTATTGATTTGAAAGGCAAGGGCCCGGCTGTTAAGCAGAACTCTCAGCTAGCACGGACGAGGTCTCCAGCAGGTCAGAGGCCTAGAGCCTACATCTTGGTTAGATCTTACCCGAGTGGAAACCAGAAGCCTGGGTCAGAGCAGGGCTGCCCGCGAAAGCCCCTGATTAGATTAGGTCTACATTTATCAACGACACAGAGAGTACACTTAACCTTTCAACTTAAGAGTTCTGATGTATCTGTATTTTAAAACAAAAAGGTGAATGTTATCCTAGTCCAATTGCAACGAAGCAGAACATGCAGCTTGTCCTAATTTCATCCAATACTAGATTTACTTGGCAACAGTATGTGAGATGTCTCCTGGAAATCATGTTATCTGTTTTCCATATGTGTAAATATGTGATTTTCATATTTATTGAAAACTATAACTTAGCCATTGTTTTAATTTTCTTTAACATTTTCCTTTGGTTCTTAACTAGATCGACTTATTTCCTGTGGTTATTCATTCACTCATTCACTTAGGTTTAGTAGATTAACACTATCTGTTCATTGGTTAATAGATGAATTGATATATTAACATAAAAATCTATATATGGTAGGAGTAATTAGATTAATTTTAGAAAATCTGTTTTTATTCTCCCCATGTATTTGGTTTAAACATTACCTTAAAACATTATCTTCTTTCTTAAAAATGAGCTCTTTCATTCTGCACACTATTACCCTTGACCTATGAGCAGAAGGATTTTAGAACAGGTGTTTTAAATTCTGTTAGTGCATATTCTCCTGAGAAACCGTTGATATGTCTGAGGAGTGAGTCTTTTACAGAGTTAGGCTCTGCAGTATCCCTGCTTCCAGGACTTTTGTTGGAGCCTTAGGGTAACAGCGGTGGCAGTGGTGCCAAGGGGTGGGGAAAGACCTGTGCTCGCCAGACGGGACACTCGGGCTTCCTTGTTCTGTTTGTTTGTGCTAGGTCCTCGTTGTTTGTTTTAGGCACTGGGGACTTAAAGTTCCTGCCCTTTTGGAACAAACTTTCAAAATTCTTCTGCATCAGAGCCCTTGCCCTATACACATACAAGGTTATCTGTAACAAAGCTCAGGTTTTTTTTCTAAATATGCACATGCTGTGTAGCCTTCAAGATAAAATTATTCTTCATGCTAAAAGAGTCACTTTTCCTGTCATTATATTATGTCTGCAGTGTGCTTGCTCAGTTAAGTAAACTCATTTCATGTGACATTTACAGAATTTCAGTGCAGAATTCAGGTTCGAAGGTAAAAAAGCAAGGGAGAGCCTCAGGAAGAATTCTTTCCTCAAATATAAGAACAATAAAATGAATGCATTTTAATCTTGCTATTCGTGGTTACAAATCACCCCAGCATAGTATCTCTTTTTTCCTCATTTAAATAAAATATAGATCGTGGTGGAGCCTTTTCTTTTCTTAGAATCTTGAACATTTTCGAAAGTCCGAGGGTTGTTTTCTGTTTTGTTTTGTTTTGTTTTCCCCAGTTCACTTTCATGTAGGTATATTTTTGTTTCCCATTACATTTTGAAACTTCAAATTTCAAACAAAACTACTACAGATGACTATTTTTTGTTACCTTTTATATCATCAGAAAATTTTAGGTTGTATCACTTTAAAAGTTAGTGTGATTTGTATCTTTGTCAGGAAAACATGCATATCCGTAGGGATTATCATTATCTTGATAGTTATTGATCAGCACATTTTTATGGAGTTTAATTTGCCGAGTATGTGTCTCACAAGTCAGTCAGCAGCTAGTGAGTCCTAAGGTTCAAATAAAATTTTTCAAAAAATTTTTGTAATTGTGGACAAAATAAGTAAAAGGAAGAGAAAAAAAAAGAGAATCTGATTTTGTTTCCAGATTATTTTTATAATTTTTTCGGTTTCTAAGCAAGTCCCTGTTCTTTACAACCTATCAAACTCACTTCCGTACTTCAGGTAACCTCATTTTGGAACTATTCTGTGTGAGTTATAAATATGAAACCTGAAACCTATTTTCTATGTAACAGTTGCCAGCTCTCTCTGTATCAGGACCAGACCTAACCAACCACTCAGATATTGAATCCACGTTAGGAATACATTTACTGAGCTTCTCTCTACTGTGCCTCCCAGTGTTCATCTGCCAGTTGATCCTTCCATGGTGGCTTACGGGTTCCTGTGAGGGGAAAACCATGGCACTGGCATTTCAAAGAAATACCAGCAGGCTCACCCATGGTGAGCAGGCTTCCGTGGAACTTCCAGATTAAGAACACATTAGGAGAAAGGAGCAGACTGTCCACTTGTGAGGGATTAGCTACTGAAAGGCTGCTGAGCATTATCAGATAGACTGCTGGAAGAGAGAGCACCTCAGATTGAAAGGCACTCCGAATATGGCAGACAGAGAGCTGCCTTCTCAAAGTGGCGTCAACCATAATGACAAGGACGCAGTCCATTGTTTGAGAGCTTCGCTTGCTCACAGAGCATGAGTCAAATGAGAAGAAAGTGCGGCAGAGAGCTATCGATAATGGAAATGTGGGATGTATTCATGTGAATCTAGGAAAATCGGAAGTCATTCAGAAATGAAATAGCTCACGTGAAAAGCTATATCCTAGGCCTCGGCAAGCTGAAATGGATTGGTACTGGCCATTTTAAGTCAGATCATTATTTAAAATATTTTACAATGTTCATGTAAATTATCAGGTAATTATTCAGTATTTCGGGGATGACAAATTCAAGTGGACAGGAGAGCAGCAGCTAAAGGGAATGGAAGAAATGATGACGTAGAGAGGTAAACAGAAATTGTCCTAGCTGAGCTTGAAAAAACACAGAGCTGTAATGAAAGCCAACAAAGGAAGAACACACTCGGTATCTCTCAAGCTGAAAGAAAGGAAGAAAGATTCAGGCCTCGAGTTACAACTTTAAAATATCCTATCAGCAAAAGAAAGTAAGATGCAAGAATACCTATACAAAAGAATTTGTTGACATCAGTCTTTCGAAGAGGTAGTATATAATCAATAACTGATGGTGTTAAAGAAGTCCAGGCTGCAGTAAAGGCATAAGCAAAAAGCAAGGCTTCCAAAATGGACAGAATGCCAATCTAAATGTTCCCACAAGCTAATCAGCACTCACTAGGATGTGGGTGCTACAGCCAAGGGTGGTGAAGAAATTAGATTTAAGCCCTGTCATAAAATAGGGCTTAAGGGCTTGTTTCCAAACCAGCAGCCATCTAAAGGAGATTTCAGCTAGGTCCCCTTGGAAGAAGCACATCAACACCAGTGACCAAAGGACTGTAAATCATAGAATCTGAAGCTGAAGGAGGGTATAGTGTCAGAGCCCAAACGGTGAGAATCTGGTTTGCAGAAGGCTCTGGATGAGCGTGGCAGCCCAAGACACATTTGGGAGATCTATACAGGAAATACCCTCTGGTCCTTTCCCTTCATCCTAATAGAGGGGTGGGAACAAACTGGTTAACATAGTGCCCTGGAGAGATGACTGTAGCAGATCAAAATGATAAAGCTGACTTGAATAGTCCCCTCCAATACACATTGGGCTTGATCTGGTTTGGAAATTTTTCTATATTTGGGGGTGTGTGTGTTTATTCATATTTGGGTTTATCACAGATGTATTTTGTCATTCGGATGGCTATCTTGAATTTTTGTTATATTTTTCTGGGTTTTTTCAGTATATTAACCCAGGATTAATGAACCTATAGAGATAGCAATTAAAATTAGGGTTGGCTGGGGTGTGTGGAGGGGTAGATTGGGGGAGGAAGTAATATCAAAGAGTTCAAGAGGGAAAAGACTTTTTTAAAGAATGTTTTGAAGTGAATGTGGTAGCAATTGTAAAAAGCTGTTTGATGTGAATGAACTATGGAATTATATGGCTTCTGGATTAGCTCCCAATAAAATGGTTTGGGGGAACAAAAGAAGTTTGGAAGACAGCTACCTGGCCAACTAACTGGAAAAGATCCATATCTGTATCCATTTCAAAGAAAGGTGAGCCAACAGGGTGTGGAAATGATCGAGCAATGTCATTCATATAACCAGCAAGTGATGTTGTCCTGCAGACAGTTGGACAGTACTGCAGCAGACTTGAGCAGAGAGCTGCCAGAACGTTCATCTGCGCTCAGAAGAGAGCACGGGACCAGGGTTATCAGTAAAGACATCAGATGGATGCTTCCTTGTATATTTTTTTACTCTACAAAGTTATCTGACTGTGTGAATCATGATACATTGTTCATAGCGTTGAGGAGAATGGGAGACCCAGAACAAGTACCAGAGGTGTTTGTTCAAATAGACCAAGGGACCACTGAGAGGTTTAAATTAGGGACGGTGTGTGTTGGAGCGTTTCCTTTCACCGTACTTGTTCAAGCTTACGCTGAGCAAACAATCCAAGAAGGCGGACTCCATGAAGAAGAATGTGGCACAGGATTAGGAGACGGCTTATTCACAACCTGGAACGTGCTGATGAAGCACCCTTGCTTTTTGAAAGTTAAAAAAACGTTGAAGGGCTTGCTGATAAAAATCAAAGACTACAGCTTTTCTTGTTGATCACAATTCAATGTGAAAAAAATTAAAATCCTCACAACTGGACTGAAGGACAACATCAAGCTAACCGGAGAAAGGATTGCTATTTTTCAAGGATTTCATTTTACTTGGGTCCACAATCAACAATCCTGGACTGTGCCAAAAAGAACTAGACGGCATTCCACCATTTCAGCAGGTCGCATGAGCAAGAACCATCGGTGCTGAAGGAAGAAGTTCAAGTGACACTGAAAGCATCAGCCAAAATCAAGGCTCCAGGAATTGATAGAATACCAATCTAAATGCTTCCACAAGTTGATCCAGCACAGGAAGCATTCATTCATCTATGCCAGGAAATTTGGAAGACAGTTCCTTGGCCCCCTGACTGGAAGAGATTCATATTCGTACCCGTTAGAATGAAAGGTGACCCCAAAGAATGCTCAGACTATAGAGGGCTGTCACTGATACCACATGCCAGTAAAATTTTGCTTCAGACCATCCAACTACAGTTAACAGCATGTATAGACAGGGAGCTGCCTGAAGTTCAGGCTAGAGTCAGAAGAGGACTTGAAACAAGGAATATCATTGCTGATGTCAGGTAGATCTTAGCTGAAAGCATCAAATCATAAAAAGATGTTTACTTGAGTTTTATTGAGTATTCCAAAGTATTCTGCTGTGTAGATCGTAATAAACTGTGGGTAACCTTGAGAAGAATGGAAATTCCAGAATACTTCTTTGTGCTCATTTGGAAATTACACATGGATCAAGAGGCAGCTGTGTGAACAGCACAGGGAATGCTGCGTGGTTTCACATCAGGAAGATGTGCGACAGGATTGTGTCCACTCACCAGACTTGTGTAATATGTTTGCGGAGAAAATTTCCAGTGGAACTGACCTACATGAAGAAGAATGTGGCATCAGGATTGGTGGAAAGCTTATGAACAGCCTGTCATGTGCAGGTGACACACTTTGCTTTCTGAAAGTGAGAAGGACATAAAGTGCTTGCCAATGAAGATCAAGGATTTCAACCATCAGTGTAGATTACGGCTCATTATAAAAATACCCAAATCCTCACAACTGAACCAATAGGTAACATCGTGGTAAATGAAGAAAAGATTGAAGTTGTCAAATATTGTCTTGCTTGAATCAATGCTCGTGGAAGCAGCAGTCAAGAGATCAAAAGATCCATTGCATTTGGACAAATCTGCTGCACAAGACCCCGTTAAAGTATTGCAAAGCCAGAGTGTTACTTTGAGGACTAAGGTGCCCCTGACCCAAGCCATGGTATTTTCCATGGCCTCGTGGGCATGTGAAAGTTAGACACTGAATAAAGAAAACCAAAGAAGAATTCATTGCTGCATTTGAACTGTGATGCTGGAGAAGAACATTGAAAGTACCATGGACTTTGAAAGAACAAACTGATCTGTTTGGGGAAGGCGTACAACCACAATGCCCCTTAGAGGCAAGGATGGCGGGACTGTGTCTTACATCCTGTGGGCATGTTGTCAGGAGAGACCAGTCCCTGGCGAAGGACATCGTGTTTGGCAAAGTAGAGGAGCAGCAGGGGAGAGGAAGGCCCTCGAGCAAACGGATTGCCACCGTGGCTGCAACCATGAGATTGGGCATAGGAGCGATTTTTGAGGATGGCACAGAACCGGGCCCTGTTTCATTCTGTTGTGCGAGGGTCGCTATAGGTTGGAACTGACTCGGGCACCTAACAACCACACCAACAGCATTGCATTGGGCAGATATCCGTACAAATGTGAAGAGCAGGGGTGTCACTCTATGTATTCTGATGCTCCGGGCTCAAGCCATGGCATTTTCAGTTACCTCATAGGCACGTGAAAGTTAGATGGTGAGCCAGTAAGACCACAGAGGGACTGTACAGGTGAGTTGTTAGTGAACACTATTGAAAGTGCCCTGGCTGCCAGAAGAACAAGCACGGCCGCCCTGTGGGAGGTGGAGCCAGAGTGCTTCTCGGATGGGAAGAGTGCTTGCCTTTGTCTCGTGTACTCTGGACACGTTATCACCAGAGACTTCCCTGGAATAGGGCATCCTTCTTGGGGAAAGAGAGTCGGTGAAAAAGAGGAAGGCGAACAATGGATTAACCCAGTGGCTACAACAATAGGCTCAAACGTAACAATTGTGAGACTGGTGCAAGGCTTTGTTCCGTTGTCTATAGAGTGGGTGTTAATTTGACCTGACTCAACCTCAACGGGCACCAAACAATATCAACAACACTGTAGGGCTTTGTTCTGGGTGTTGGTTACAGGTCTCAAAATATTCCTGAAGTTATGAGGAGATACAGCTAATGACGCAATCAATTACCCTAGGGAGTCAATATTGCAATTGAAGACCTCTGAATGCTTGGATGATCCTAAATCTTGCCCGATGTTAGCATGTTTGAACCCCTCAGAGAGACGTGGGACACCCAACAGCATAGGTTCTCTACAACTTGTGGAATTCCGAGTTACCGCAGCAGTCACTGAGACATACGTATTTGGGCACATTTGGCTTTGTCGCAATCTGCTTTCTTTTCCCTGCCTCGCTTCCATCCATGACTGTGGACATTTTGAACTACTAACCTCAGGGGCTCCTCAGGTTGTGAGAGACAGGAAGTAAGAAAGGATGAGAGGCCCGCCTAGACAGCTGCCGGAGGAAGGGGGGGGGGGGCTGTCTTCTGCAGTGTTTCACCCAGTCTGCCCCTCCTTTACGTGTCTTCTCTTTGCCCTCTGCTATCACCTTTTCCATCTATTTTGCCTTGTATCTAAAATATTTTCATTAGGCTCCTTTTTGCATTCATAGCCTCTGCGATCATGTTCTTCCTTCCCTTGTACTTGTCCCAAGGAAACAGCGTCTGTGATGCTTGATTGTGAAATGTGTCTCAGCATTAATCGATAACACCTTGAGGTTTCCCACTTCATATGTATGTACTTATCTGGACTGCAGTACACAGATCGCTCGCATGTGATTTTATAGTTGTTTGCATGTTGGCAGGTCTTAGAGGCGGGAGGGGAGGACGTTGTATTTCTAGCTATAGTGATTCACTCTGTAAACGGCATACACTGTAGCCCATCCTCTAGTTGATTTACGGCATATGGAATCAACGCGTTCTAAGTACACGCCACAATTTCAGTGGTTTACAAAACCAATAAAAATGTAAAATGCCGAAATAAATATTTAAGATTCCTTTTCTGCATTGCACTAAAGATATATGAGAACAAATTTTAAAAGCAAGTATTTGCACTTGAGGAATTCAGGTAAAAGTCATGACGCTGTAATTAAAAACAGCCGTAGGCACCAAGTGAAATTTGGAGGGAAATAATTAAATTTAGTATTTGTCTTGTTTTTTTATCTTCTATTCATTTACACAAAGCCAGGCTAATGGACTATAAAACACACCATATGTTGTCATTTTAAAATTAAGTCCTGTATTTAAACTTGGCATGTCGGCCATGTGGCCTGAATTCCACCACTCCCTCCATCAGAGTCCTTCTCAACACAGGACTTCAAGGAAATTGTTATCGATAAATTAGAGTTCGCTCGTGGGATGAACTTAGTTGTCATCATATATTTAGATTAGCTCCAGCCTACCCCCTGCTCTTCCCTCACTGATCTCTGCTCTTGTAGGATGGCACCTCATTCTCTGATACATGTGCCCATATCCTTCATTGAAGATGACCCCAAACCCACCCTTCACCTTTTGTTCTTCAGGGTTCAGCTCACAGTCCCCCCACAGAAAGCCTTTCCCAGAGACGGCAGTCCAAAGGTTCTTAAATCCGTCTGCACATCAGAATTGAATGGAGCCACTGGTTTCAAATATAGATTCCTCAAAGGCCCCCTGACCTATGAATCAGAATCCATAAGGCTGAGATCTGGGAATCTGCATTTTATCAAGATTCATTGATCTATTTAAGCTGGTTTCTATATAACTGTCTGGCATAGATTCCCCTTTGCTGTTTGGGGAACAGCTCTAGTATAATGGAAAGTGAGCTTTGGTATCACAGTGGGTTAAACACTCAGCTGCTGACCACAAGGTTGGCTGTTCAAACTCACCAGCTGCTCTGTAGGAGAAAGACAAGGCTGTCTGTTCCTATAAAGACTTACCATCCTAGAAACCCGAAGGGTCAGTTCCGTTCTGTCCTCTAGCATGACTGTCGGGTGGCTGGGAGTCAGAATCGACTCCGTGGCAGTTGGGTTTTAGCGTGATGCCAAGAGCCAGTCATCCTGCAATCTGTGGACCTGTGTCCCCATCTGTGCCCTTCCCTGTCCTTCTAACTGGCCAGCTTATTAGACTTCTCTGAGCCTCTGGTCCAGCAGACTCCAAATTCACAGTCTCCTTTGCAAAGAACTGGAGGTGGGAGCAGGATTGTGTTGTGGTGTACCTTCAACTTGATTCTGACTCGTAATGCACACGCACAGCAGAGCCAATGTGCCCTGGCGGGCTTTCTCAGCCGTGATCTTTACTTAGGCAAATCATCAGGTCTTTTCGGCTGCACAATTAATGGTAGGTTCAAGCTCTTGACCCTTCCACCTCAGCCACGTGCTTAACTCTTGTGCCACCAGCGGTCCTTAGAGGAAGGGTGCTAGATAAGTTGAAGGAATCACCCAGAAAGTGGGTACGTGGAATAGTCTGAATACTTGTGTCTGAAGGTGGTCTGGTGAAAAAGACTGTTTTCCCAAGGAGCTCACTCGTGTCTGGTGGTTGTACTATCAGCAGAAGCACTCTTTCAACCTGTAAGCAAGTTTCCATATGTGGATGCAAACTCTTAAATGAATGCCCTTAGACTGATTCCAAATGGGAATTGAGTCCTGATTTCCTGGACATTGGCAAGTTAGTTAACATTGGCTCACCGTATCACACAAGGACTTGGGGGCCAGCTTTGGACTTAGCGCTGTTAAATTATGCAGCTAGGTTCTAGAGATGTTTTAAAAGGGTTTTCCTTTTCCCCACTGAGGAAAAAAAAAATAACCATGGAGTCTTAGATCAAGAAGGGACCTCAGAAACATCTCACTCGGACTTCTGGCTAAGTATCAGTGACTTCCGTACCAATCAACACTTGGGTTAAAAAAACGCTTCAGTCTACCCAGGTGAATTGAGAAACATCCTTGGAATGAGACATTTGTAAACAACCAATACTATAAAACCATTGAAATTATTTCAAACTGTTGATGTAACCAGTGGCTGTAATATACGATAATTGGATTAATAAATATAGTTAGAATGCCATTGGACAGGTAAATTCCTTCACGAGCTATTGTATTTAGATATCTACCACCATTCCTACCTTCCATTGACAGCTTTGGAGAGGAATTTTTCCCAAGTTCTGATTAGCCGCATTTGCTAAAACCAAAAGTCAAATGTTATTTGTTACTTGTTAGTGAGTTATTAAGCCACTTGTGGGTTTTTATGCGTGAATTCTACCATATTTTATTAATACTTATAACCATTCTATAGAGTAGATACCATTATTCCTATTTTACTGTCAAGAGAAGGGCTTATCTATTCAAGGTCAAGAGAACTAGTAAGTGGCTAAACTAGAAATCTAATCTGAGAAGTTTGACATATGGAAAACTGTTTATATTGTTTCAGAAACTTCATTCTTTCAGGATAGCACTAATGAATAGAGACTCTTGAGTTTCCCATTTTTAATAGAGGTGAGAAGGAATTAGCTATTCAGTTCGGTGCATGTATTCCCTTTGGGTTTAGTGTAAGTCATCTTTTAAAAGTTTATGGAGGAAAAAGTCCACTTTCTTGTCATTCCGCTTTCCCACCAGCTTTGGAAGCCCTCTCACCTGTGTTGTCATAAGTGAACATTGTAGCTGATCGTTCTCAGTGGGCAGAGCCTTTCCTTTCTTGGTTGGAGATCGCACACACACCCCGGGCCTCAGATGTGTTCTACTACTAGAAGTAAACCATGCTAGCCTCACATGAATGACGGCCTCTTCTAACTTGAGAATGGAAGAATCAGATGGTGTTACCATTACTGACCACCCTGACCAAGACCACAATAGAAGGTCCCAGGTAGAATGGGCAAACAGTACAGAACAAAATTCAAATTCTTTGACCCAAAAAAGCAAACTTAATGATCTGAAAGAGACTAGAAGAACCCCCAAGACTGTCGCCCTAAGACAGCCTTCTAACCTGAAGCACTCCCAGAAGCCACCTTTCAGCCCAATTACAGATAGGACTAGATAATCACCACCCCCACCCCCAGGAAGAATGTGCTCCTTAGAACAACCCACTGTACTGAGATCAAAGGCAACATGTAACACAACTAAAGATGAGAAAGTGCGGGGGAAGGAGGGGGCGGCTGATGAGACGGAGGGATGGAAGTGGAAGCCCAGGAAAAAAATGGGGAGAATGTGGGTGTTCACACATTGTGTGTTTTACAGCCAATACCCGGAACAATTTGCGTGTGAATTATTGATTGAAAAACTGGTGTGTTATGCAAACTTTGACCTAAAGCATAATAAAATGTTCAAGGGGAGAAGAAAGAAGACTGGGTCAAGGTGGAACATGAGAGAACCTGGAGTGCAGTGTTGCCTTGGTGGAGGCGGAAAAGGGCCCAGAAAGACCCTGTCACAGGACAAATTAGAGACCAGCCAGGCCTGGAGTCCAGAGAGCCGCCTGCTTCGTCTACAGCATTAAACAAGCCACTCATTCAGAACAAGCATGTTCAAAGCACAATAGGTACCTATTTTTGCATCTTGGATCCCCTCCTTTCGAAGCGCCTGAAACATAGTCCCACTCCTTTGGAAATAAATCAGTGAAAGGCGAGTATTAGTGCTCAAACTGCAAGGAGAAGATGTGTCTGCCCCCAAAAGGGGGGCCGGAGGGGAGGCTATTTCTTGAGATCAGCAAAAATGGGGTGATACATCAGTAATTTCCATTTTTTGATAGGGAAAACCAACTCATGATACCACTGATCCACTCTTGAGTGTACTCACCATCCTCAACAAATAATCCAGCATTGTCCTTCTTGCTTTGAAATGATGCTTTACTAAGCTGGGAGATGTTAATAGTATTTTCCGATTTTTATAGCTTTTTAAGTTGTGGACCGCTCTTTTAAGCCAGGAGAGAAAAGCCAAGTGAGTTTATATGTGTATGTATGTTGATAGGAACTGGTGCATGCAGAGAGATTTTTTTCATTAAAGACTTCTCAGTGCATTACAATGCAAATTACATCTTTAAACCAGCCAAACTATTGATGGCTTTATTGAATGGAATAATTTATTATAGAAATACTTTAGTCAGATGACATTTCATCATCAAATAACTGTAAACACAATAGCCATTTCCCATAAGAACGCTCTCTTGAGCCAAGGGCTTAACAAAGAAAATAAAATTTGCCCTATTCCAAAGATAGCATTGTACTAAGCAGTTGTTATTACAAAAGAGGGCGGGGTGGGGGTTGGGAAGAGTTCTGCGGGCCAGATATGGTGGACCGGAAAAATGCACCATTGTGTCAGATCATCCAAGAAATCTTTGTTTTTCCCTCCTTTCCTAATAATGTTTGACAAGTGGAAATGAATTTTTAAAATCCAGGTCTCTTTTATGCCATTCACTTGGATAATATTATAAAACCTCTTCTCGGGTACTCAGAGTATTACAACATCAATGGCCTGTCAGCAGCTGCGTACCATTTTTCTTTATAAGACTATTTAAAGCTATGGTTAAATTCTAATTTCTAAAATAGGCTTAAGTATGAGGACAGCCAAAATGAGGTGCACTTTTTTTTTTTGCTAGAAATCAGACCACAAATTGTCCATTGTACTTAGTCCTATGACTGAGGCGGTCGGGCCGCACACCAGCAGGGAGGCAGGGTAAGTGGAGAGTGCAGGTTGGTGTAAAAGCACATGTGTCACGGGGTCTTTTTTTTTTTCCCCGCAGTGCTGTTTAAAAGTTGGTTTCGGTGTTTTGGGTTTTTTGCAAGTTCCTGTGTGTACTGTAATTTACATACAATCTCATTCCCTCCTAAAGTCTGAAATTAAATTTATATATACCAAAGGTCCAACAATTAATTGGGGTTTTTTTTCTTTTTTGGTAAAATGGAGACATCTTCTGATACAATTCTCCCAGTTAGCTAGTGGAAACCTTTTCTGATTTGTCCACCACCAAGCGTTGAAACCAGAGCTGCTTGTTTAAACAAGGCCCAGAGCAAGGAGCAAGCACAACACTTAGGACAGAGAGGTTGGAGTTGACTGGGTAATGTGGGTACAAACAACTGTGACAGGGTTCTAGGAAAGATTGTAGCTGACGTGTGTGAAGTGCCTGGCACAGTGCCTGGCAGTGAGTGGACCCCCAGCAGGAGAGGAGGAGCATATCAGTCGGTCCAGCCGAGGATCAGCGGTCACTGAGTGTGGTGCGGATGGTGAACTTGGACATCTCGGCAGGCAAGTTCAACTCTTTGAAGAGCGTGAGGTGTCGGAGGCAGGAAACAAATCAGCGCCAGCAATACTTGCTTAAAGCAGTTGTAAAGGGTTATGCACTGAAATGTCTTTCCTCAATCCTAGAATGGAGTCGCGTCAATGTGGAAGTGTGCACGGGTCTTTGTGCTCTAGGTCAGCTAAGGGTCTCGCTGCCCAAATTCTCCTGTCACCGGGCTAATATTTGTTTTAGCGCAGTGACGTCTTGATTTTCTGCGGATAAACTCTCCAGACGTCCATGACGTTTTTGCTGTTGTTGTTGTCATCAGATTTCAGTTAGGCCTTCGCTTGAAAGCGTGCCTCGTTTAGCTAGCCAACCTCACCTCTTTCCCCTTGGCTCTGTTTGTTAAGTCAGGTCCTCCATTCTGTCTCAATTTCTTCGCACGCTTGAAGTTTCTCCTCCCCTTCGCTGTTTTGTTTTGTATTTTTTCCTCAGAGGAGCATCAACATAAGCACTGAGCCGTGGGGACTCTTGCCAGAAAGAGGCTGGAGTTCCCGTAGGCACCACTTTCTAGACAACTCCCCTGCTGATTTCACAGAGCTCGGTGTGTGCCCTTCCCTCCCCAGTGAAGCTGCCAGCAGGTGTTGTTAGGTAACCTAAGTGGTAACTAGCTTAGACGGGGAGAGGCGCTCTCTGAATGAGCGTGGAGGTTGATCCCAAGTGTCAGAGTATTGCCCTGTGAGATTTCGTTTGCTTGTACTGATTTCCTCAACTGGGGGTGGGGGGAGGCACGCATTCTGTGGCTTTTTCTTTTGTGTATGTCTGAGAATGGGGTGAATGATTAACATTTACACAGAGGCAGTTCCAGCCTGCTAAGTCAATCAGGGAAAATCTTGTGAAGCCAACCAGGGAACAGCTAAGGGGGGTCTCGTGTACATGGGTTCTTATCATAAGAACAGCAGTGAGGAGCACTGATGTCCATCCTCTGTCTGAGGCTCCCCTGGGCTCGGCTGGTCACCACAGTGATGAGCTGAGCAGGCCGCACACCTGACCCCTCCCATCACCAGTTGTCAGGAGACTAATTGAAAGGTCATTGACATTGTTGGAGCCTAAGACTTGCTAGTCCCCGGAGTTGGACTATACATTACAGGGGAAACCTGGCCATGGCTGTCCCTAAAACAGGTGCAAGGGCCTACACTGATACACACATTCACAGATTTACCTTAGTTCACGATTATAGCCTGAACTTGTGATTGAACTTGGGACTTGTCCACACATTACAATTGGAAAACTGGCTCCCCCATGACCTCCGGAAAAAATGTTCCTGTTAGCCGGTGCAGATAACTAATTGGCCGTTGAGCACCTCTCAGGAGCTCCAATACTTTCTACAGAAAGAATTGGTGGTTGAGTCATAATTCTTGAACTCGGGATTTATTGTAACTGAGGAAGTGCTTGCCCAGAGTCTAATTTAACTCGCCATTTGTTATGACTTGTTGGTCTGACGCTCTCAGTACCAGAAAAGCAGCTAACTCCACACTGCTCAAATTGGTGTCACCTCCACCTGTGAGAAGCCTTTTAGAGCACTGGGCAGTATTTTATTTATTCTGCCTAAATCCTCACTGAGTTGAGGTCAGCAAGAGACTCCAAATGTGGAATCATCGCTCCCACTTTGACATAACACACGCTCCTTAATTCTTGTTTTCCCAGTCTCCACAGTGAAGCGCTGACCATGTCCAGAAATAAGAGAAAACCAGAGGGGAATAAATAAGGGAAGATTCTAAGTAGGCACACATATCCTGAATATACATCTTATTTCTCTTGTAATTAGAATTTAAGGCAAAAAAGTAAAAAATAACTATTTTCACATTTTATTGTGGCAACATATATAAATAGCAGAGTGCGCAGTTCCATCTTTCCCATTTCAAATGCATGATTCGGTGACACTAATTACACTCACCCTACGGTGCAACTATCAGCACTCTTGAGTTCCAAATGGTTCTCATCCCTCCAAAGAGAAAGGCAGGGCCCTTCAGCAAATCACCCCTACGCCACCCCTGGTAACCAGCCACAGATAAAGCCGGAGTGTCGCTGCTCGGTTCTTAACCTGTATACTTCATACTCGTGGAACCATACCTTGCTTATCCTGTTGTATATGACTTAATTTCACTTAGCATAATGTTTTCAAAGCTCATCCATGGAGTGGGCTGTATCAGAACTTCCGTCTCTCTTTCTGGCTGAATAATATTTCACCATATCATATATTGTCACACACTTTCTTGCGTTGGTGGACACTTGGGATGTTCCCACCTTTTGGCTATTATGAAAAATGCTGGAATAAGTCCCGACTTTCAAATCTTTTGGGGCTATACCGAAGCGTCAAATTGCAGGGCCATGTCCATGATCCCACATTTAACTGTTTGAGAAGCCACCAAACTGTTTCCCGCAGCGACTGCATCATAATTTTACATTTCCAGCAGCAATGCTCAAGGATTCAAATTTCTCCACAGCCTCACCAGCACCTCTTATTTCCTGGTTTTCTTTAAAGGGTGTGAAGTACTATCTCATTGTAGTTTTGAATCGCATTGAGCTAATGACATTGAGCCTCTTTTCATGTGCTTTTTGATCATGTGCTTATCTTCTTTGCATATCTGTTCAAGTCCTTTTTCTGTTTTGTTGTGTTTGCCTTTTCATCTTTGAGTTGTACGAGTTCTTTGTACAGTGTCTTAAATCCTTATCAGATATATGGTTCCCAAATACTTTTTCATTCTGTTGATTGTGCCCAGATGCACAAGGATAACTTGATTTTGTGAAGTCTAATTATCTGTTATTTTTCTAGGCAGGACCTTCCAAAATCACTGTGTAACTAGACTCTGTATAGCTATTCAGCGGGTCATTTATCATTCAACAAACAAATATTTATTCAACATCTACTATGTGCTCTGACAGGAAAGCCAAATAACAAAGACATCTGTATTTGTACCCATTTCAAAGAAAGGTGACCCAACTGATTGTGAAAATTATAAATCCCTATCATTAATATGACATGAGAGTAAAGTTTTGCCGATGACCACTCAATAACAACTGTATCAGTACCTCAACAGGGAGCTGCCAGAAATGGAATGAGGGATCTCATTTCTGACATCTGATGGACCTTGGCTGAGGGCAGAGAATACCAGAAAGATGTTTACTTGCATTTTATTGACTGTGCAAAGAATCACAACCAACCTTAAGAAGAATGGGAATTCTAGACACGTCATTGTGCTCTTGAAAACCTTTCCATGGGTTAAGAAACAGTCACTCAAAAAAGAATAAGGGACTACTGAGTGGCTTAAAATCAGGAAAGGGGTGTGTGTGTGTGTGTGTGTGTGTGTGTGTGTGTGTCTAAGTTGTAGCTTTTCTCCGCACTTACCCAGTTTGAAACCTAGGCAGATACGCTGAGAAGCTGGAGTCTGTAAAGAAAATCATGACATTAGGATTAGAGGAAGATGTATTAACAACCTGTAATAGACAGATGACACATCACTTGCCGAAGGTTAAGAAGACTTAAAGTGCTCGGTGATGAAGATCAAGGTTTGCAGCCTCAAGTATGGATTACAACTCCATGTAAAGAAGACCCAAATCCTCACAACCCGACCAATAGTTAGCATCGTGATACATGGAGAAATGATTGACATTGCCAAGGATTCGATTTTTCTTAGGCCCACAGTCAACACCCGTGGAAGCAACCCTCAAGAAATCAAAGAGCATCCTGCAGTGGGAAGTCTGCACACAACCTCTCCAAAGTGCCGGCGAGCAAGGCGTCACCTGGAGCACTCGGTGCACCTGCCCCAGATGAAGGTATTCTCCATCGTATGCATGTGAAAGCCCCACATTGAATGAGGCAGACTGAAGAAGAATTGATGCATCTGAATCGTGGTACTGGTGAAGTGTATTGAAAATACTGTTAACTGCCAGAAAAACAAACAAATCTGTCTTGGAAGAAGTACATCTGGAACGCTCCTTGGAAGCAAGGATGGAGAGACGTAGTCTCACATAATTTGGACCTGTCTCTGGGAAAAGACATTATACTTGGTAAGGAGCTCTGGTGGTGTAGTAGTTATGCCTTGGGCTTCGATCGTGTGGGCAGCAGTTCAAAACCACCAGCAGCTCCTCTGGAGAAAGACTGGGCGTTACTGGCTTTCTACTCCCATAAACAGTTACCCTTTCAAAAGCCCACGGAGGGTCACTGTGAGTCAGCATTGACTCGAGAGCAGTGAGTTTGCAATTGGAAAGTTTGACACGGTGGCTGCAGCCATGTGCCCAAACATGAAAACCATTGTGAGGACGACAGGAGTGCAGTGTGTCATTGTCCCCTGTATATAGACAGGGTCACTGTGAGTCAGAATAGACTTGACAGCACCTAACGACCTGTGCCAAACGCTGCGACTTGTCAGTACAGGAGACACTTGCCTTCATGAAGCTTGTAGTCTAATGAAAGAGATCAATATTAAGTAAGCACTAATTAGCATGTAACTGCAGCATTACAGTTAGGCACTGAGAAACCAATTCACTTTTGCCCTTTTGCTTCTGAGTTTCTTAGAATAATCTTATTTATAAGTTTATTATTATAAATCCTGGAAGTCCAAATAAATTCCATAAATCAGAATACAAGGTTTCATTATAATATATTTCTGTAGAAACATAAAGATCTCACTAGGAAATAAACAAATAAAACCAAGCCTGGCTATGATGTTTGCAGGGAATATGGCTGGAATAGTAGGAATCTTTGTCATTTAAGGAGCCCTGGTGGCGGCGCAGGGGGTGAAGTGATGCCCGCTAGGCAAAAGGTCAGCATGGCAGACCCACCAAGCCAGTCCATGGGAGAGAGGTGAGACAGTCTGCTTCCAGAAAGATTTATTTTTATTTAATATCAAGTTTTGAATACGCATTTGGACTCACCAGTTGTCATTAACTGATGGGACATATTTATCTTCTTTTTCTTCAAGAGATGTTTCTTCAGAAAAAAACATAATAGGGGATCTCTATATGCAGTGGCCCTTTGTCTAATGGGAAGGGCTGTGGGTATCGTTGTCTTTGGTATATTTTACTCGCCCGACAAGGACTTCAACTACATCAACAACAGCACAAAAATTAAGGTCTTTTGCGAGCATGAAGCACTTACAGACTAGTTCAAATACCATCTTGCATTGGTCTTCGCCATGGCCTGTTAGTTCAAGCCCTAAAAATAAACACCTATTAATCAGCTAATGGCAACACGGCGGGCCAGCTCTCGGGGCTGCAGGGACCTCAGTCTAACCTCATTCGATAGCGTGTCTTATGTCACCTGGGAGGGGACAGTTTGCGGCCAGGAGTGCCTCTACAAGAAGGCAGTCACAAGCTTCACTAAATGGCAAGTGAACCTCTTCCCACTGAGAGATTGCTTTCAACTCGTTGGAATCCCACAGCAGCGCCAGCTCCGGTGGCCTCGTAGGCCCAACCTCCAGCCACCGAGTGTGTAAAATAAAACTCCAGGTCCACCCAGGCCCTTGGCAGGCAGTGCCGTTCTCCCGTGTCTGGCCTTTCATCAAAAGACAATCCGAAGGGCACTGGCTCGTGGAAGTCCTCCTCGTCATAAACTTCAGCGAAAGGCTCCTGTTTCAGCTCTGGAGCTCCCTAAGGAAACGGTGAGCCAGTCGCCCGCGCCGCAGCTTTCTCCAAGAACACACTCTGGAGGAACCCCGTGGAGCTGCGCTGGGACTGTTTATATACACAGACTGTGTCGTGCCGCCTCCGGGAAGCTTGGCCTTCAGTGACCGTTTCCCACTTATTTATTTCGTTCTTTTGAGTGGCAGTTCATTTTCTGTATAGGATGGAAGTGGACCGGGCCATATTTGTTTTAATGTGTACTTTTATTCAATATGTGTATCCCAAAATAAGTGAGCTGCGGTAGATATTTTGGCCTTACACAAAGTAAATATTTAACTCACCAACAGAGTCTACAGGAAAAAAAAAATTTTTTTTAAGTGGCCTGGAGTATTTGGGTTTCAAAGATCTTAGAGGATCGCTCTTGGGCAGAAGTCAGGCCCTGCTCCTCAGATGATTGATAGGCGTGGGCTTTCCACCGTGCGGCATCCCATCAGGCCCTCAAAGCCCTTGAGGCCATGCTCTGTGTTCCAGGCCGGGAGTTTGGTTTGGTTTTTAATTATTCCTAACATTCTTGCCCCCAAAACTCCAATGCTTTTCGTTTTCCCCAACACTCCATCTGCATATACCTCCTTCCATCTGAAGCGTCTTCCACCTGTACTTACCCACTCAATTGCCTTTGTCCTCAAGACTCCACAAGTCCTGTGGTCCCTGCTGAGAGTCTTCCCTGGCCTGGCTCAGGAGAGCTCAGGCCTTCCCGGTGGGCCCACTCTAGTGGCTGCTATGCAGCTCTCCCATCACATCGCTCTCCCCCTGGAAAAATGAGGCATCTCCCTGCTGGTTCAGAAAGCTTCTGAGGGAACACAGAATACCAGAGGTGTGTACCTGTGTTTTACTCTGACTATGCAAAGAAATGTGTGCGGATCATTACAAACTTGGAATTACATGAAAAATAGTGGGAATTTCAGAACACGTCATTGTTGTTCTTTGACACCTGTACACAGCCCAAGAGGCAGGCATTCCAACAGAACTAGGGGGTGGTGTGAAATCGGGAAAATGGCGCTAGGGCTGCATCCGTTGGCCGCACTCACTCAGTCTGTGTGCTGGCAGGTACTCTGAGATCCTGGCCCGGGTGAAGAATGCGGCATCAGGATATGCAGATAGCACAGCCTTGCTTACTGAAAGTAAAGATGACTCGAATCACCTGCTGACGAAGATGGAAATCTGCAGCCTCCCATATGCATTACCCTGAAACATGAAACAAAACCCTTCCAACTGGACCAAAAAGTGGCACCGTGACCATGGAAGTTGTCAGGGGTCTAATTTTATTAGGATCCACAAGCAACACCCGCAGAAGCAGCAAGGAAGAAACTAAGGGACATATGATGTTGGGCAAACCTGCTCATTACGGTGCTACAAAGTTGTCCCTTTGAGGACCAGGGCACGCCTGACCCAAGCCAGGATATTCCCACCCCCTCCAATGCATGCCACTGCTGGACAATGACATCGACAGGGAGACCAGAACAAAGGATGCCTTGGAATTGTGGTGGGAGCAAAGAGTATTACATATGCCATGGTCTTCCAGAAGCAGAAACAATCTGCCCTGGAAGAAACAGAGCTAGAAGCTCCTTGAAAAGAGAGATGCGAACACTTCATCTTTTTCACCCCCCTTGGAAACGGCCGCCGTGCTTGGAAAGAAGAGGGAGCCACTCCTCCATAGAAAGTAACTGTCTGGAAATGAATGAAGGCAACACGTGGACAAACACGCCTGATGCAATCAGCGTGTGGATTGTAACAAGAGATATAAGAGTCCCCAATAAAGTGATAATTAAAAAAATAAGCGGGAGGCACTCAGTGGATTGAATCCGTGGCTGCAGCAATGGGCGAGCGTAGGGACAAGGGTGAGGTGGTGCCGGGCCGGGAAGGGCATCGTTTTGGACGTAGCGGAGCGAGGGATCGGCACGATCAGCAGCAGCCTCAGGAGATGCGTCCTCGTCCCGTAGTGGTTCCTGGATGGCTTGAAGTCCCCGAGGACCCAGATGACAGCGTAGACGAGAACTGCCCCATAGGATTTTCTTGGCCTTAATCTTTACGGAACAGATTGCAGTGCTTTTTCTGAAAGAGCCGTGTGGTCGATGTTGGGTGTCCCAACCATAAACTTTTCCCCTAGCAGTTGAGCACCATTACACCTGGCCCCCTACAAGTTTAGCCCCTTGCTTCATTCAAATATGGTAACCTGCTTGAGGGTCCCTGGAACACTGGAGCTGTGTTCCTGTTAGTCTTACATTGCCAGAGCGTGGCCCCCACCCCCACTCCCCCCAGCCTCCCCAGAAGGACATGAACATTGCCATCTTGGAGCTGCCGTCAGTAAAGAGGGCATCACACCCTGGCAAGAGCACTGTCGAGACCATATTGTCCCTAGGTGGTTTCACACGTGGCATTGGACTGCCGCTGATCACTGGGTTGGCAAGTCACCATCCGGTGCTTTTGGAGATCGGATCTATTGCTGTGCAATTTGTAAAAGCATTTTACAAACCGCGACGCATTCTTCCCATCATCAGGTTAAGAACCGAACCCAAAAGTGCTCGTGCTAAAGCTTGACCCATTCACTGAATCCAGTTTTCTTCCTTCACACACCATTCTTCCACTGCCTTAGCCTCCTGCTTCCTCCCTGCGATTGTCTCGTGAAGCAGCTTCATTAGCTGCAAGAAAACAAAGGGTTTGGGCACCTTTGGGAATTGGTGCCGGCCACTGGGCTTTCTAAAGACTAGTTGTGTGGTCCCCATCTGCTGTAAAAGCCAGCTTCAGAGTCCCAAAAGTTCTCTGCACCCTCTTTCACCCGGTGATCCCAAATGGCAGCACTCGCTTCTTTCATCTTCTTTCTAAAATCCATAAATAGGAGTTTCACTATTTTTTTTAATGCTAAAACCGCATTTATTACAAAAACTCTTCAACTTGGCAAGACTTTTCCAAGTGCTTTGGGGCCAGCCGGCAATGCTGGCTGAACCCTAAATCATTGCCCTCCAAGTCTGCTGCTCTTGGTTGTGTGACCCTGGGCCTACATGTGAACACAGACCCTCCGTTTGGCATCACTAAGAACGGGAGCCTGGATAGAAAGAAAATGCAAATCCCTGGCGTGACTCGGGCTTTCTGTCTAGTCCTTTCTGAAGTGGAGTTTCTCCTGGTCACATGAAGCTGATCATGTTTTCTGCAAAGGCAGAGACGAGTGTGTGAAATGACCTCCTGCCTGCTGCCCTGAAGAGACATGTGACGAGGGAGAAATTTGGGGGGGAGGGTTTTCTGATTCTCACTTATTCATACTCCCTAGCCCTTCGTTTTCAAATCCTGTCATTTCTCTCGGCATTGAGTCTGGGTAAAGTGCTGCCCTTTAGCCCCTTGATTAGCACCTCGCTGACACGGCTTTTTGTTTTTATTAGAATTTGTGTCATGGGGCCACGTGAATGCATACAAATTAACGTGTTTTAAAGTGTTTTTAGTCTCTACCTTGAACTCCTCCATCAAAATGCTACTACCACCTGTTTGAGAGTTAGAGGCACTAGGACACAGAAAGATAAAATAGAAGGTGCATCTAAGTTCCCAGGAGAGGAACGACTTTTCCAGAGTGAAAGAGTCCTTTAACTAAACGGTTATAATAAAGTCAGGTGTACGAGAAGTTGGTCATGTGGTTGGGAGGAGAAGGGTTCTTCAGGGAATGATGTTTTAAGGATCTTAAAACTGCTTTCCGCCAGCAGAAGAACCGAGCCAGAAAGCCTCACAGTTCACTGAGGGGCCTCCCCAGGGGATCCGAGCTGACGTCTCCACGTGGCCACTTTGGAGTTTTAGCTCCTGGCTTCTGGAAGCTACTGAACCTCTCCTTAACTTGGAAGACTACTACCCCATCGTTTCACAGTGTTGATTGCATGTGAAACGCCTACTAGTCTCATTGTGTATGTGCCAGGAATATAGTAAGCTCTCGGTAATATTAGTTGTCATCGTGTGTCAACTTACCGTGGTCGGTGGTGGCCACGCTGACATAGCTCCGTATTCATTTTCTCGGCCTTAGTAGACGCCAGCTAAATCATATTACCTGCTCGCGGGACCTTTGCCTTAACTGAAGTAATAACACATATAAAGATCTTAGAATCGTAACAGAGGATTTTTAAAGTTCACTAAACATAATAGTTGCTGTTATTATTGAATTATTATGAGTATTATCCGTAATATTATTTTTACCTTTAAATGCAGGGGTGGGGGGAGGGGAATGGTCTGGATGTTTTTCTGGTCCCAAAGATTGGGACTGCCAACAGAGTCATTCTGGAGTAAGAGCAGCCAAATATTCCTGGAGTCTAGGTAACTTGGGTCTGAAATGGGTTGATAACAGAAGCCTTCCATTTCCTGGCATGCGTTTTGCTAGTTGTATCTAGAAATTAGTCAGACGTAAGAGTTCCTCTCAAAGGCCCAAACAGAAGAACTGCTCACAAAGCCTGAATGATGACAGATGAGATGTTTTCCACCACCCAACTCTCCACATAACCTCCATCGAGCCCAGCATGTCCCTTCTCTGGCACCAAAAGACTGGTGTAACTCCCACCCCAATTATCTACCTGAGCTTGTGGTTGAAGGACCCTTTTTTAATCGTTTTGTTAGGGGCTCGTACAACTCTTATCACAGTCCATACATACATCAATATGTACAGCGCATTTGTACATTCATGCCCTCATCATTCTCAAAACATTTGCTCTCCGCTTAAGCCCCTTGTATCAGGTCCTCGTTTTTTCCCTCCTTCCCCACATCCCCCTCCCTCATGAACCCTTGATTATTTATAAATTAGTATTTTGTCATATCTTGCCCTGTCCGACGTCACCCTTCGCCCACTTTTCTGTTGTCTGTGCCCCAGGGAGGAGGTCACATGTAGATCCTTGTAATCAGTTCCCCCTTTCCAACCCACCCTCCCTCTACCCACCCAGTATCGTCACTCACACTGCTGGTCCTGAAGGGATCATCCCCCCTGGATTCCCTGGGTTTCCAGTTCCCATCTGTACCAGTGTACATCCTCTGGTCTAGCCAGACTTGCAAGGTAGAATTGGGATCATGATAGTGGGGGAGGAGTGGCCTACAAATGGGGTTTGGGTCTCCACTCCGCACTCCCCCCCTCATTCACTATGGTAAGATTTTTTTGTTCTGATGATGCCTGATACCTGATCCCTTTGACACGTCGTGATCACCCCAGCTGGTCGAAGGACCCTCTTCTTTCCACCTCCCTACCCTGTTGGGGAGCCTTCTCTAGTACTGGGCTGCCTGGCATCACTCCCACAATGTTCTCCCTCCTCTCTTGGAACCTTCCCGGCCTCCCGCCTGCCTTGCTCATGGCTCTCAGCACTTAAGCTGGGGCTTCAGGTAGGTCATCAGGTAGGCGCTTTTATGGGCTTAAATTTACAGCTTTGTAACTAGAAGCTGACCTTTGAAGTTCACATATTTACATTTTCACTTTTCTGGAGCCTAATTTTCGGTTTCAATTTTGCTATTTTATTTTATATGCCTCTTTGGGAGGGGTATGAGTACACCAGAAGCCTCACACCAACTGAAGCTCTGAGTGTCTTGTGTTCTTTTTGTTGGTAGGTTGGTTTGGGTTTGGCTTTTCTTTTTTTGCTTCTTTGTCTTGCTTTTGAAAAGAACCACAAAAGTGGCTGTCTTTCACCTGCAAGGCCAGCGGACCCAGCCCCATCTCAGGGGGACGTGGGGACCAGGGGGCGGGGCCTCTTTTCGAGGAGGACTATGGAAACCAGTTGGTAGCATTAAAAGCAACAAGGAATGCCTGCTCCTGAGGAACCGGAGAGGCAGATAAGCTCCAGAGGGCGGGGGCTTATAGTTCACAGAGTGCAAATCCATGTGTTATATCCAAATCCACTTCACTTGAAGAGTTTGATATCTCTTCACTCATCTTAAACACCTTAAAGGTATTTGGAGAGGGCGGAAGAAATAAAACAGATGAACCTGCTGAGATAAGGGCCCCAGCAGTAGTTCTTCATTTTGATGGATGCTTTTACAACCTTATCTTGGAGATAAAAGCCACTGTAAACAAAAGCCTACCTCAGTTGATGGTATTTAAAGAGCGCATGAGCCACCTGTGTGCTTCCCAGGTACTTGCAGCTTCTCTTTAGCCGCCAAAGTCTGCCCACTCCCACGACTACCAACTCAACCGCCAACCGTGTCATTTCCAGGGCTGGCTCTTGCCAGCTGTCCACTGCACCACCATCTACCCCCACAGCGTCCCGGAACACGTACAGTCCTAAGAGCCACGCCTCGGGGGGCTTTCCTGGGTTGACACTCGTCTGCTAGCCAGAAGATTGGTCTTGAAAGATTGAGTCGAACCCACCCAGAGATGCCTCCGAAGGCAAGTCTGGCCATCTGCTTCAGGAAGACCACCGCCTTGCACGTGCTCGGAGGTGTTCTACTCCGTCCACGTGAGGCTGGCCGGCGGCAGACTCCTCACCAACACCCAAGCACATGATAAAGTCTTAACAGCCAAGGACATTTTGTTTTCCTTTATCATGTTCAGATTCCTGATAGCAGTCACTACGACTGGAGTACGGGTGAGAGTGCGAGCTCTAGTGGATTCACACATATATGTACCGACTGACTAACATATTAACTGATTTCTGTGCCCCACTGGCTTAACAACGGCTAATGTGGCGTTTACATCCTGCAAGTACTTGACTGTCAAGTGCAGGGTCAAATTATCCACATTTCTCTGTTTCAAATAATCTATTCTTTGATTGTTTGAAACTACGTGGTCATTTTGCCTGATGAGCTGTTGTTGTTGTTGTTGTTGTTAGTGCCCTGAGTCAGTCTGACTCATAGCGACCGTATGCACAGCAAGATGAAGCGCTGCCTGATCCTGCACCATCCTTGCAGTTATTCTTGTGGCTGAATCCACCGTGTCTATCCAACTGGTTGAAGAGCTTGCTCTTTTTGGCTGCCTGGCGATCCAAGCAGGTACAACTTGTATTTGGCTTGTACCCTTTCAAGCATTCGCCTGCATAGATCTATAAACTTGTGAGGCTTGCTTTCAGGGATTGTGTTAGTTACCCAAGCAGATTTTCCTTATCATGAAACATTTATTGTGGATGAGACAAAAGTTTTAACTACCCATTTAGAGCAAGTCGGGATCTGACATACCTGAAGCATTGTGTCACATTTGGTTAATGATAGATTTACGGGGCAAACATGTATCAGGCTTAATCCTGTAGTTATATGACTTTGCCAAGGATAAAAATTCCGATAATTTTTTATTTTAAGCAGACTTTTATATGTCCAAAACTCATAAATCTCCCTGAGCTGTGAGATAAACGTCGCAGTGAACTCTGAGTTACCCTGTGATATTTTAAGAACGGAGCCAAGTGAAGAGGAGAGAGACCCTGTTCCCCTATGCTGAGTAATAAAAGTCTTTGAGTTATGGTGTTGGAAAAGAATATCGAATGTACCAGGGACTGCCAGAAGAACGAACAAATCTGTCCTGGAAAAAGCGCAGCCAGAATGCTCCTCAGAGGCGAGGATAGCAAGTCGTGTCTCCTGTCCTTTGGGGCCTGTGATTAGGAGGGTCTAGTCCCTGGAGAAGGGCATCGGCTGCGTAAACTAGGAGGCCCGTCTCCAGGGCATTTCACAACAGCAGTGTGTTAAAGATCCGTGTTTGGGGTCAGAAAAAAATTATGGAATTAAAATATCTATTGTATTTTATGTCGATAATATTCATAAAATTGGAGATTAAGAGTTCAGAAATGACCTCAAAAATTTACCGAAGTGAATCTAGGCCAGGCTAACTGGCCAACACCAGAATGGATGACCACACTGTCAGCCCAGGCTTTGCCAAGCTCCATGATCTCTATCCATTATGGTTGTCATATCAATTATAAATTCTCTGGCATCAAACACTAAATCAGCTGAAATGATGGGTTTGCCTTTGGCATGTTCCCCCGGGGAAATAACTGAGAAACATGTAATAATTCACACAACCAATTTTGTAAACTACCCCAACTTTTGGAAGAAGCCCGGGTGTATAAATCCTAGGTCGATGGGCTATGATTTGTACTCAAGGTCGGCTGGAGTGTTTTCTGACTCTTTGTACTTAAATGTTTTCTAAGTGAATATGGCCCGGCCACTCGGTTCCTCAGAAGGTCTCGGTTTCCCTCGCTGTATTCCATGTTTCTCTCTTTTTCCCATTTCGAGCGTGAGTCCTGCCCACTCGCGCATCACCCTCTTTTAAAGCAAAAGCACCTTCTCTAGGAAGACTTGTAGATGAGAGGGGTGCCATTGTTCTCGTCCTTCTTGCGCTGTGAACCCCTGAGCATTTCTGTTTTGGCCATTTATATGTTGCCCGTCATGTGAATCGCTATGCTCTTGTGGTGCAAAATGAGACGTTCTCAGCGACTTAGGGGAGGATTCTTTCTGGTTGACACAGGACGGATCCTTGTACGTCCACTCTCACTGGGTCACTGCAGGTAAACTGGCAGATTTTCCCAGAATAATCTTTTCTCCAGGAGAGCAGATGAAAGACAAACTGTTGTCTGTCTTTGTTTCCTGGGCTCCCCATCTCGGTTTTTCTCTCTGAGGAGAGATTTATCAAAGGCTAGAAAGTGTGTGACCTTTTAAATACAGCCAGCATAACTTCACATGAGGTGGAATTAAGCACTTTCCTCGCTAACTTAAGGTGGACATAAAAATGTTAAGGAAACACCATGGAGGATTTCAGGTGGTTACAGATGTGTGTTGATAGGTATTGAAATTTTCCTCAGAAAAATATACTGGCTGTTTATTTTTCATGTGTCGTAAAAGCCTACAGTGCATCGGCAGTCCCACATATTTTATTTTTTTAGTTCTCGACATTATGGAAAGGGAGTTAATGTTACAAAAAGATGAAATTGCTTTTTTAGTAGCAGAGAGCTTACTCTTAACGAAGGTTCTCGTTCTTTTGTCATTTCAATTCACAAGCACAGACATGCCAAACAAACGGGTAAGTAAAACAACCAAGTAATCATATTTATTTCATCTTTAGAAACTACCAGGAAAAAAGGTATATTTGCGTTGTGTTTTAAATTGGCCACAGTGCCAGAACCTTGTGATGTTATATTACATGATCACTAATCTATTATTGTACACACGTTTACACGCAGGCCTAAGTGCATGCATACTTTGCATATAAACACGTGCAAGCATATTTCACTGGGACTGAAAAGTTATTTACAACTGTCTAGAGATACATACAACCGTGATTAACAAGTACATAACCAATCTACAACACACAGATTAAAACTAAATAAACAGTGTAAGAGTTTATTTTAAAACAAGTACAAGATGTTTTATATTTCTACTCTGTCCTGAACTGTGGGTTTGAAAGTGCATTCTTCATAAAAACCACATGCAAGTATTTTTGATGGCGAAACAATTGAGTTCCCACAGCCACATGTCTGCACACATCCTCAAAAGGTGGCATAGACGAGAGGCTGGCGGTTCAAAGCCAGCAGTCGCTCTGCAGGAGAAGGAGGTTTGAGTGGAAAAAAGATTTAAATCACTACAACTAGGTTGTATTGTTATTGTTTTTATTGTTGTGAAGACACAGGTAAACAAGAAACTTGCCTGGAATCATTTCATAGATTACTTGTCTTCCATCAAATAAAAATTGGGTACTTTGTTGACTTGATCCAGATTTGTATTTTAGGAGCCTGGTGCATTGAGATTCTTCTTTTGTATGTGATCGTGGTAATTCAGCGTGATGGGAAGAGAAACATTTGCTCTCTACCATGAGTTTCCTTTATCCTGTGCAGGGACCCTGGTGGCAATGTGAGTTATGCGTTGGGCTTCGAACCACAGAGTCAGTAGTTTGAACCCACCAGCCCCTCTGGATGAGAAAGATGAGACGTTCTGTTCACCTAAACACTGACAGCCTCATAGGGACCCCGAGCCAGTTGTACTCTGTCATAGAGTCACTTTAAGTCAACGTTGACTTGAAGGCAGGGACTCACAGTGAGACAAATGAGGCATTAGCAAGGGTGCCTCTTTGGGAACTGACCTGCGTCTGACCCAAGCCCTGGCAGTTCAGTCCCGTCACGTGCATGTGGCACTTGGACAGTGACTAAGGAAGGCGGCAGAAGAATTATGCTTGTGAATTGTAGCAGCAGAGACTGCTGAGAGTCCCACCGACTGCCAGAAGAACAGACAAATCTACTTTGGAAGAAGTACAGCCAGAATGCTCCTTAGAAGCAGGGATGGGAGAGACTTTGTTTCACATACTTTAGATGTGTTATCGGAAAAGGGCATTATGCTTGGTAAAGCAGAGGAGGGAGCGGCGAGAAAGAGGAAGCGCCCCACTAGGTGACTGGCCCGCAGTGGCTGCAGTGAAGAGCTCAAACCCCCCCCCCCCCCCCCCGAGAAGCATTGTGAGGCTGGCGAAGGACTGAGCCGGGTCTCCTTCTGCTGAACACGGGCCCCTGGGAGCCGGGACCGACTCAGCGACACCCAACAGCAACGACAACATGAACCCAACACCCTTTACTTTCATGTGACATTCCAGCGAGAAATAAAACCATCCTTTCCAAAAATATATCATCATTTTCTCATAGAGTGGAAAACACAAATAAGCCAAGTGAATTCCACGAACCCAGGAAGCAGCTCTCTTCGCAAGATGCTCTCGGATGCTCTCAGCGCATAGGCTTTAGGAACCAGATGGAGCTAGACTGGGGTCACTGACCCAGCCGGGTGTAGCAGGTCTAAGCCTTCTTTTCCGAGAAAGCACGTTTCCACCTCGTATGCTTACTGGGAGCTGTTGGTTCCATCGGTTTTCCTCAGAACCTATTCCAGCTGCTGCTTTGCATTTGTATGAACGGGCTGTGGCGGTCTTCTATCTGCTGCTCCTCCTTTGCGTCTCGATTCTGCCCCCGAGCTTCGGAATCGCGTCGCAGCATGGGTGAGGCATTTCTCTTGGCTGGACTTGATGTAGTGAACCTGTAATTCTCCTTCCTTAGCTTGCTTCCACCTGATTGTCAAGAGCTTTAAATGCTCTTCCTCAGATGCAATCATTCGCATGCCTCCTGCTTGAATTGTCGGTTGTTTTTCCATATACTTTCTGAATGTGGTGACACTGAAATCAGCGTGAGAATCAAGATATACTTTTTAGGACGAGACTATTGACCGCACAGAAGAATTATTCCTGGTAGACAGGCGGGTCCCAAATTCATGTATCAAGCTTTTGATTCATTGCTTTGTTTGGGGTCTCTGCTCTTCTATCTTTTCCAGATATTATAAATCTCTTCCAGAGCTGGGCTGCTTTTGTAAGCTCCTGTGTAAATACAGGCCTAATGAGAGACGGTTCGGGTTACTAGTGCAGGCCACCGAGCCAGGCTTCTTGGGTTCGGAGGGTAGCCCTACCACTCACGAGCCACGAACTCTTCTATGCCTCAGTTTCTTCTGTCATGAAACCTTCTCAGCTTCCCCGTGCTTGCTCGTGTGTGATAGGCGTGTGAGTCTAGCCATAGACATCCACAGTGAGAAAATCCCCACGAGACGTGGTGGTGAAGAGAGCCTGGCACAGAGCCTCTGCTTCGGGGCGTGGCAGAGAATGGTGGGCACGGAGGCAAACCTAAGCGAGCGTATGTCCTGTCCGGAAGGGTGACTGCAACGCAGCTCCCACTGATGGTGACAAAATCAACTGGTCTCTCAAGGGAAGCTGGGCCTGTGGGATGTTGCATGCATTCACTCAACGCTTTATGGAGGCTCCGTTTTGGTTCCGTAGCCCAGCACGAAGACACACTATTTTCTAAGGCAGCTCACTCCATTGTTTTGTCCCCCAAAAGCTTCAATTATGGAAAAAAAGGAGGGGGGGATATCATTCATGGCAGAATATCTGATTCTGGCTACTTTGGGAACATTGCCCTGTGTTCCGCTGTGTTCCACAGGTACAGCTCAAATCGAAACCCTCATCTCCCAGAATACGCTGGGAAGCAGCCTGGTGAGCATGTCTTTAACCAGCATAAGTGCTATTTCTAGGTCAGATATCCCCTGTTATTCCAGTACTCCAGGCTTCTCCTCTAGATTTGTTCCAGAATTGGGATATTCCCCTTAAATATGCACCAGAACCCCCCATAACACCCTCGGTAGGGTCGAGTCGTGGCAAGCGGCATCTCGTCTCACCTGCTGGCTGCTGTCTAAGAGTTACGTCACCTGTTTATAAGACTGTCCAGAGTCCGAAGCTGGTTCTTCCACCTTTTAGCTTCTATACCTTAGGCAAGCAATTACCCTGCATCTCAGTTTCTTCGTCTGGAAAGTGGGGGCAACAATTATACCTACCTCAAAGGATTGGCAGGAAAATTAAATAGGCTATTATCTGTGGTGAGAAACAACATCTGCCACTCTCCACCAGCTCACTAACATGGGGTCAATGCCAACCCATAGCGAGCCTAAAGGACAGGGTCGAACTGTCCCGGCTGGGCGGGGGGTGGGGGGGTTGTTGGGACTATTGTTACAATCTCTGTGACCTCTAAGTATGTCATCCTCGACATGCACATTCTAAGACCCCTGACGCTGCTGTGGGTGAAACATTGGGCTTTTAGCCAAAAAGTCAGTGGTTCAAACAGACCAGCCACTCCATGAGAGAACGATGAGGCTGCCCTTGCCTGTCAAGATGTGGCAGTTCTGTTTGACCCAGTTAGGGCCACAGAGCCATGGCAGTGGTCCAGGCCTGTCAGCAAACGATCTCCAGAAAGTGGTAACTGCGTCATTAACAAATTACAGGAGTGTCTGATCCTATTATGACTGACCTTGTATCTTCCCGTGGTCTGGAGAATATCTGTCGTGTGCCAGGCACTGTGCTAGACCCGGAGGACATGAATATAAATAAATATGACCTTTACTACCAGTGGGCCAATGGAACAAGAAGACAACTGGCAAAACAGAGGGATCCCTGGGAGTCAGATATGCACAAACCCCACAGAAGATGCCTACCTTTAGTTCCCTGGGCTCCCCTTTCATTTCTCTAAAGACTTTCAACTGGGAGGAGACGCAAGGTCACCTTCAGAATGTCACCTTAGGTGCTTGCGATTTATGAGGAACATCATCATCCGTACCCTCCAGGTCTGCCATGACTCTTGACTTTCACCTCCCCAGGCTTCAAAGGGGTGATGGTTGTTTTTGACCAAATTTGGCAGTCTTTTATTTGCAGGCAAAATTACTTCTCCCAAACTGACTCACATTCCCAAGTCTGTTCCACCAGAGTCCTTGAAACACATTCGATCTTTTGACTTGGCAGGAGCGTCGTAGCCCTGACATCGTGACAAAGCTGGGAAATGTATTTTGCAGAATCGACTCCGATACGGGTAGACATCCAGGTCCTGAGTGTGCCTGGGCCAGTCAGGAAGCCGCCGTTCGGGTAGCTTTACACATGTTCTTAGACCAAGGAGCCTCCTCTGTTTGCTCTTACGCCCTCTGACCAGAGCCTCTCCGACTGCTAGTGGCCATAAAGGTTATATTTACCTTCCGCCGATCTCCTCCGCGTCCAGCGGTGCCACAATAAATGGGAATAGACGTCAAAGGGGTGAACTGGGCCAACCCCTAATGGGGTACTGGACCTATATAAAAAGGTGCTAGGGTCCTATGTTCTCCCTGTTTTATACCTTGAAGATGCAACTCCTGCCATTGGGTTGCTCATGTTTGCATCCGCTTGCTTTGTTTTCAAATTATCAACCCAAATGGCCCCTTCTGTTGTTTCAGATAATCAAAGGATCGATTCTATAAAGTTGCTTAATGTGGCCAACCTATTTTTTTTAAAAACCAAAGCAGACATGCTGTTGAAAAGTTATCTTGGCGGCATCTGATCATCTCCAGGTCCTAGGCTTTCTGGGCACTGTCAGAAAGGCACCGGAGGGGTCAGCATCATGAAGGGAGCCATTCACATTGCAAACTCCCGATCCTTCTTGTCACACGAACACCTCACGCTTTGAAAGCCGCTGTCTCCCATCTCCATCCTCGCAGGGAAGTGGTGTTCCCTCGCCTTTGGTTAATTAAGCGCATATTGCCAGCCAACTTCTGAGCCATAGGAGAGAGCTGGCGTAGCACACCGACGCTCATTTAAAACCTTCCCAGGGCTAAGCCACAAGACCGACGGAAGAGCCTTCAGATGATGACTGGACCTAATGCACAGATCTGCCTGAGCCCCTTCAGGGGTCTTCAGGGGAAGCGCTGCATGAAATGTTGGGGTGCACAGACTCCCAAAGCTCTCCGGCTTGCCCGTCTCATCTGTTGCCTCACAAGGGAAACAAGCCCATTGGCTAGAGCAGTGGTTCTCAACCTTCCTGATGTCACCACCCTCTCATACCGTTCCTCATGTGGTGGTGACCCCCAACCATAACACTATTGTCATTGCTACTTTATCACTGTAATTCTGCTACTGTTATGAATCAGGCAACCCCTGTGAAAGGGTCACGACCCACGGATTAAGAACCACTGGTCTGGAGCATCGACGTGCCCCCAGACTGGCTGTTCTGCCTTTCCCTACAGAGCCGCCCTGCTCCATGTCCTCTGGCTCGTGATTTAGCCGTTCAGGGCGAGTGCAGGCGGCGCTGGCTCTCTGAGTGCTGGTGATGTGTGTTTTGGGTTTATTAAATCTTTAAAGTACTGGGCTTGTTGTTTATGATCCCCATATATTCTTTTGTTCTTCTCGGTGGCTGGTCAGATCACATTCCACTTCTCTCTGTAAAAATGTTAGTGCCGGTTCTACAGCACACCGTGGTCTCCAGAAGGGCTGCGTTGTGCAAGGGAGGCATGTGCTGAGCATGTGGTGATGTCTGTCAAGCTCTGACTCAAAGCAGCTTGACCGATGGGGAGGTTGGAGGCCCTCAGACAGGGCCCACAGATTGGCCTGTCTTCCTGCTCTTGCCAGCCAGCATTCTTCTCACCAACCTGGGACCATTGGGTCCTAGTCACAGCTCTTTGTCGCCAGGTTCTGAAGAGCCGACTTGCACGTCATGCTTGCCCTGTAATGCTCTGCAGTGATTCCACTGTGGGCTGAGCGGCAGCTCAAACCCACCAGCTCTTCCACGGGAGAAAGATGGCAGCGAGGTTGGCTTTGGTTTTGTGAAGTGATTGAACTAACCCCTAAACAATAATAATAAACTCCCTGCCATTGAGTCAATTGTGACTCAGAAACCCTATAGGTCAGGGTAGAGCAGCCGCTGGGGGTTTCTGAGACTCTCGCTCTTTCTGAGAGTAGAAAGTCCCATCTTCCTCCCTCGGAGAGGCTGGTGGTTTGGAACTGCTGACATTGTGGTTAACAACCAAACACTTTACCGCCATGCCACCGGGGCTTCAGCCCCTACTAGCAATAAATTGGCATCACCTTTCCCTTGCTGCGCATGCACATTGCAGATCCCTGAGAAGGCTTTGCGCTGTCACTGCCCTGTGCAAGGCTAAGCGACAGTGATGTGCACCGGATCGTATACAAATTCTGTTTAAAGACACGCTGAGAAACTGCCCGTGCAGATTCCCAACAGCAATCATATGTCCTAGTTATAGGCAACTGCTTGTGATTAAAAGTTGAGGGTGGAGGGAGGGTAGGGTGGAACGGGGGAACGGACCACAAGGATCTACATGTGACTTCCTCCCTGGGGGGCGGACAACAGAAGAGTGGGTGGAGGGAGACGTCGGACAGGGCAAGATATGACAAAATAATAATTTATAAATGATTAAGGGTTCATGAGGGAGGCGGGAGCAGGGAGGGAGGGGAAAAGTGAGGAGCTGATGCCAGGGGCTTAAGTGGAAAGCAAATGTCTTGAGAATGATGAGGGCAATGAATGTACAAATGTGCTTAACACAATTGATGTCTGTATGGATTGTGATAAGAGTTGTATGAGTCCCCAATAAAATTATTTTTAAAAAATGAGACTATAAGGGGCAAAGAAACTAGATTATTTGAAATGAAACAACCAGTGTCACCAGACAACTTGTGTAGAAATTGTGGAATGGGGGCTAACTAGGGAAGCCTCAACGGCTATGTAAATTTAACCCCAAAGCAAAATAAAATAGTATTCATTAAAATAAAAGATAAAATAATAAAAATCATTAAGGACCCCTGGGTTAAACGGAAACAAGTTCTCGTCCAGGTATGAGCACCTCCTGGTGTGGGTCTATGCTCTGGGTCTACACACACACACACACACACACACACACACACACACACACACATCCCACCCCTGCAACAGTAGTTTACTGCTTCCAACCTCAGGGCCACTCTTCCTCGGAGATGCTGAGGAAGAAGGGAGCATTTTGAGCTGGTACTGAATTCAGGTAACTTTGGGAGGGCCTGGTGCCCATGACTTCTGCTCACCCTGCCCACGCAGCTACGTCCTCTAGAGCAAGGTGGGTCATGTCAGATTTCTGCCCCTCCGTGTGAGGGTACCCCAAAACTTTCAGTGACATCTCGTTGAACTCGTTCCTGTGCGTCCAGTTCTCACAGCCCACCCTCTACTGTTGGCTTTGGCAAGCACACTACAGCATGTAATAAATCACAGAAGGAAAACGCTTTCGGGCCTCGCGTGGTTCAGCCTGCTGTAATGTTCCAATACAGAAAGCAGTTCTGTTTTTAGACATCCTTTTACTAACCCAACATTCATAATTTATGATTTCACTGTAAAATTCCTGCAACACTACACCAAAAGTAGTGCTGCCCTTTAATTAAGTGCTCTCAGTAGGAAAAACGTGAAACTGATGTGCAAAACATCTCCCTCGGTATGGTGATTGATAGTGATTACATCTTTATGAACCTAGCCTAAAGGTCTCCACTTCCTGAAGGGCGAAGGAGTCGGGCCACTTCCTGAGCCTGCTTAGCAGGGATCAGTCATGCTAACAAAAATCAGAGATGATTCAGAAGCACGGTGTAGATCAGTTGAGGTTTCAAGCCTGCACCCGGCTGTGTCCCGAAGGCGGTGGCCCATTATTCCTCATTCACATGACAAGAACCTACAGCCAGATACCATGCAGTGGCCACACTCAGCGAGCTGGTGCGGCTGAAGGGTGAAGGATGAGGAGCCGGTCTCTTTGAGGGAGCC
Source organism: Tenrec ecaudatus (assembly GCF_050624435.1). NCBI lineage: Eukaryota > Metazoa > Chordata > Mammalia > Afrosoricida > Tenrecidae > Tenrec > Tenrec ecaudatus. The sequence continues at coordinate 93,568,937 of NC_134543.1, forward strand.
CCCTGAGTCACGTGGGGCATGGGGGCATGGGGTTCATGTTTGTTGTTGTTTGGTTCGGTTGCTTAAGCCCATCCAGAAGGAATGCCAGGTCCTGTGAGTGCGTAGACAACATCAAACCAGAAGAGGATCGCAACTTGCTCCGCTTTGTAACCATCACTTGTCAAACGTTCGCTCTCTCTCGGAGAATGTGGAAAGTGAGCACATTAATTGTGGAGACCGTGCCACGGAATGATAGGCGTTCTTCAGTGGTACGTGGCTACCTCACTCACTCGCTCAGGGGCTGCTCAGAACTTGGAGGTTGGCTTTCGCCCTCGGCCTCCTCAGAAGGAGAGCCTGGACACGGTTGACTTGCAGATACTGAAGTCAGCCGTGACACACCTATGGGGCCCAGACACATGCTGACACGCTAGATTCCCCGGAGGAGGCACGGACTCAATGGCATGAATTTGGTTTCGAATGTTACACTCAGAACTCTCAAGCTCACTGCCTTCCAGTGGATGCCGGCGGCTGGGCTCCCTACAGGCCAGAGTGGCCCTGCGCCAGTGGGTTTCCGAGACTGTCCATCTTTATGGTGCAGACCACCTCATCTGTCTCCCAAGGAGCAGCTGGTGGTTTTGAACGGGGGACCTTGCAGGTAGCAGCCTGACTTGTAATTCACTACACCACTGGCTTCCATTTTCTTTCAAACAAGAGATTGAAATCCCAAATCTGATGCTTCCCAATTTCCATTAAGCTCATCACTGAATCTACTTTGGGTGGTCTGGTCCCCCAACCCCACCTCCACTTTCAACACCTAAGTGATCACATCAGCCCAAGCTCATAGCCCTCGCTGAAAGGAAACTAGAACAAGTCACGTCTATGAGACACTCTAAAGAAGAGAGGACAAATCCACCCAGGGTGGCGAATCTTGTATTAAACAAGGGGGGATTGTCTGTTTTCAGTACACACTTAACTACTTTCAGTCATACTTGTTAGCAACTAAAACAATAACTTGGTACAATGAAGACATTTCATTATTTGGATGTATACTTCCAAATTCTTCAAAAAACACTTGTTGTTTTCTGGAACGGCATTATAGATTGATGCATGTCCTTTTCTCGTGTTTCACAGGTTCGGGCCTGGCTTAGTCATCTACTGGTATGGATTTATCCAGGAGCTGGACTGCAACCGGGAGAGGGGCATCCTGCTCAAAGCCTCTTTCCCCACGGACATCGTCACCTTATGCCATAGCTTAGCTTGACCCTGCGGATCTGGAAAGCGAAGCTGGGAGGGAAAGGTGAATCCGGAAGCAATTTTACTTGCCTGCAGCGTAAACTCCTGGCAACATCTGCCCTGAACTTCAGCTGAACTCTTGCTGCCCGTGGTCACAGCACTGCCTCGTTAGACAAACATATCAGGAGTTTCTGCCTTCCTTCATCCCTTGCCGATGTGAATGGCCAAGAACCACAGACACAGCCCACTCATTATCAGCGTTTCTGTCTCTGTCAAACAGTTAGTTTATAGATAGTCATAATCTTTCTTCCTTCCGGATGGTTTCTCCTTGTATCCTGAACAAAAGGAAAAATGTGGAGACTAAAAGGTGTGATTTTTCAATTCTCCTCCCAGTTACTGAATCACCCTCCTATCCCCCCGACCCCACCCCCAGTCAGACTCCATTCATTATCTCTCCCTCCTCCCCTTTTCCCCTCCAGACTGCCACACACCCAGAGTCGTATTACAGTCTCGGGCATAATCTAGCCTGAGATTATACTGGAAAGCTGGAGGTCCCACACTAAGCATTTGCTCTCACCTGCAGGGCTGCAGGGGCCTCCGTGGGCCTCTCGTGAGCCGGGCATCACCTGGCCCGGTCCTTATAAGGCATCCTGACCAATGTGGCATTACATCGAGCTGCAAACAATACATATATTTTTTAATGCGGAGTTCTTCTTTATTATGATGCTTATTTAAACTTCAAACATGCACCTTTCATCTCATTTCAAACTGTCAGTTGTGTTGCATCTAGGAGCCTTACTACTTCTTTGGGTCGTGGGCTAAAGGGAAGGCAGTTGAAATTCGGGGCTGGCATTGGCAAGTTTCTTTCTAAACATGAGTAGTTGTCAGTGTGTAAGTTACCCAGAAATGGTATAAGAAAAAAAAATTAAGCACCTCTCAGTAGACTCTGCATTGTATCTGCTTTCATTAATTACATAGCAAATAGTGCAAGTATTGAGCTGTTTATGAATTAAGTATATCAGAAATAAACCTCACTTAATTTTAAATAAGCAAAATCGAGGTGATTTTGGCTTGTGTTCACTATATTTCAGTTTTCCTATACTGCCGACCTCTTTTCTTAACACAAAGCATCAATACATTCATTGTAATTAGTTAGTAAAGTAGTTTACCCCCGACTGGAAAACGTAATCATTTTCACAATGTTGAAACTGATTGTTTTTTAAATGAATTTTTTGAAATGGTACCTTTGGCAAACAACTGTAAGCTACAGACCGCGCTTGGGTCTTTCAGAGGCCCGTGTTAACTGTGCTTTGTTTTGTGGCCCAGACCGTTTGGAAGGGTGCTGCCTGCCGGCTTCCTTTCAGAGGGTGCCCACAGAAAGCTGCGTGGCTGGCTGTGGGATGTCCCTCCATTGTGGGCTGCAGGAAACGAGAGAGGAAGGAGGTGAGATGGCAGGCGAGCTTTGTTTCAGTCTGAAATGCATCCAGAAAGTTTTGAGAATGAAATCAGAGAGTTTAGAAACCACTCCTATTGCCTTGATGTCTGAGGTGTTTCCACCTCTACGCAGAATAGTTTTGATTTAAAAATAAGTATATGTATTTTTTTAAGCAAAACTGTTGCCAAGATTTATTTTCAAGGTATTGCACTAAGCTGTCTTGGTTGGGTTTTTTTCCCCTTCTTTAGGAGTAAATTACATTTATCTGCATAGATGTTGAAAATCCTGTTAAACCCTAGTCAAGGATTGGTTTGTTTTACATTAAGCAAATTTATGATGAGAGTACACAAATTAAAAATATAATTTCAAGTGCTTGCATTTGGTAGTTAATCATCAAGGCAGTGCCCTGGCATAATGCATTGTGAGGAGGGTGCTGCTTGGTGGTTTCCTGCAAACGCATCCCCTCCTGTTCATGAATGAGGCCGTGGGGTTTGGCCCTTGCCCGGGGGAAGGAAGTCAGCAAACTATAGGCTGCAATACAGTTACAGCTTCTTCAAAATGAAGCTGTTTCCTACGCAAAAGCTGATGTAGTTATTGTATCTTCAACTTGGATTGGAGGGTGAGGCGAAAGAGAGTAATATTCCCAGACCAGAAGATTAGAGACCCCTTGTTCTTATGCGTTAAAACCACTGTTGTATGTGCAGGTTGTCTGTTTATTTGCTTTGGAGGTGGGCAGGGGGGTGGGGGTGGGGGTAGACAATACAAACACCATCTCTAAGAAAGCAGCCATGGGGCAACCTTTTCTTTCTTCTTTATTTTTTTATTGCTGTACTCATTAGAAGTTTAACAGTAAAACCAGCCTTGCTTGATGGAGCATCCTCCAAACCGTGCTAAAGAATTATGCCTGGGAAGCCAGGAAGCAGGAGTGTAAATAAAACACCAAAGGAAGTGTTGTTCTCTCCCGCATTTGCCCCTACTCCTCACTTACGGACTCTCTGGGTCCCACCCCCGTGCACATTTCCAGCAACTGGAAGAAATAGGTAAGACCTCTGGCGTTTTGAGTCCAAAATCATGAATCCCTCTTATCCCACCCCCGTCTGAAGTCTTGGATGCAGGCAGCTGGAGGCCTCCGGGCCTTTAACCTGCACACTTGGTAAGCGGCCTCCTCCAAATTCCGTCCAGCCCGCCACTTGAGTGGCTGATCGGTCACCAGGTGAGCGGAACTGCAGCTGCCTGTCCCTCAGGAGTCTGGCAGACGGCAGCAAAGGGGCGCCGAAAGGACATAGGACTTTAGGGTAGGCCTCAAGGTTCATGTGTACATTTGGTTGTTGGAGGACCAACCGCCCCGGCTGGGCTGACATTGCCGAGGAGAGTAAGAACGCCACTTGAGTGACGGTAAGACTGTCCCCTCCAGGCTGCAAATGCTGGCTCACTCAGCTCTGCCTGTGCTCTCAGTGGCACAAGCCATCCTGCCTACTTATAACCAGAAGTCACACAAGTACAGGAGTCACCGGGAAGAAATGAAGGAGCCCGGGACGGGGGTCCCACGGGTGGAAGCAGCCCCCACAGAACCCCTGAGTCCTGGCACCTGAGGAGCAGTCCCTGAAGTGTCATTGAAGACTGATTGTCTCACAATGACCTGGCCAGTGGAACCACGTGGACACAGGAAGCGTGCTAAATGGGCTTGCCAAGCAGCCTCTCACAAACCCAGAGAAGACCTGTGTGGATCAGGTAGAGGGATCTCTACGAACAAAGCTGACCCGGCGTGGGTGACATTTAGTCTGGTTTCATCGACAGCCCCTACCCTGACCATCACACACACACACACACACACAATCCTTTCTTCTGCTCATTTGCCATCCAGTTCCAGTAATGTATCTGCCAAGTCTGCTAAAAGTCTCTTAGAATCACATAGACAAGTGGAGGTTCAGGGGTACAAAGCAGCAAACGGAGCTCTCCAGGGAAAGCATTTTCTTTTCACTGTAGGTGTGTGTACCTGCTCATTATCTACAAGGCTTGCTTCCACCCTGGAAAGGAAGATAAATTGTTGGTCTTTTTTGGGGCGGGGGGGGGGGGGTGTTGCATTAACTCATTCAAGCCGCCAGGGGATTGTTTAGAACCCTGGATGAGGTAATCTACTAAATGGTCCCCGGTGGGCCACACTAATTAATGCACAGCCTGAAGTGAACAGTTAATTCACTCGCCTCTCTCTGGGAGCTCCACCCATTGTTTCCTTTCCTCTTTGCAATGAAGATACCTCAGCCGTCTGCTCCCTTTGCCCATCTGTAGACCTGCTGCTTCCGTTGTATGGCATCTTCCTGCTGCCCTTCTAGTCTTTGCGAGTTTCCTTCCAGGCGGACATGTATTGCACTTTTATTCTCGCTACGACTCACCTCTCTCTCTCTCTCTCTCTCTCTCTCTCTCTCTCTCTCTCTCTCTCTCTCTCTCTCTCTCTCTCTCTCTCTCATTATGCTGGGACCCAAATGCATCCCATCTAGGTGCTGATTGACATGGGAGGAGGGAAGGGGAAGGATTCAGGTGCGCTTGGCCTAATTTCTTTGGGGGAAAGCAGATCACAAGCGTTCTCCATGTGCGTGAGGATCCAAGCACATGTGTGGCACCTGACAACTCCTATTCCTTCCAGCTAGGTTACCAGCATTTCAGTGTTGTTTGTAGTCTGTGCCTGCAGTCAAGTCTACTTCGACCTGCTGCCATCTTGTCCATTCTGACTCCTGGTGATGCTGCCGGACAGAGTAGGGGTTCCCGAGACTGTAGATACAGAAGCGGTTGCATCTTTCTTCCTCGTACCTTGTGCTTCTCAGCCAAGCCCTTAACCACTGCACCGCCAGGTCTCCTTTTGGCAAGTGGTTTGGCAAAAGTAGCCTAATCCCCTCACCCTCAGCACCACCCCCACCACCCCACATTTGAGGTCTTATAGCAATGTGCTGTTCACTTGGGTAGAAGTATGCATTAAAATAGCATAACATCCGCATGACGTAGGTAGACAATCACTCCCGGCTCATTCTATTTAGAAGCAGCTTGCCATTTTCCATGTGGGGCAATGGGTACAAGTTGCCTTAAAGTAGAACCACTTTGTTACAAGGTTAGGAGAAAAAGCTCCCAGTTGGCACGCTCTTGATTAGGGTTCAGGAACAAAGCAACCTTAACTAGACAAGGATCTAAAAGGCCAGCAATGGGAGTGGGCCAGCAATGTCACTTTATTCAGACAAAGCTTCTCTGTGGCCCTGTCTGTATGAAGTCACTCTTCGGTTAAGGAAAGGTCACACGTGACACACACAAAGTTGGGATCATCTAAACGTGTTACTCAAAGTTAAATTCCCTACCTATAGCAAACACGTAGAGGCAGCCTGAACCTGTTTGATTAAGGACATTCTAGGATTGCAAAGGCGAAATGAGGAAAATGGAATAATGTATTAAATTAAATAATTACCAGAACAGCTTTGGTTCCCCTGTGTTTTTCGATTTCCTGCTATTGTCTGAATATGGCTGTTGGACAAAGAGCTGCTGAGGTCAAGCACTATAAATCACAGTTTCATACAATAGTAATCCACTTAGATGTTTTCAAAGCCTGATCAAAGTGCTTCAAGCAGATTTTTAAGCTTTTCCACAATACAGCGGGGGAGGCTGGAGGGGTGGGCCGTCCATCTGATACCTCCATTGGTTTAAGTCTTTCTCTTATGATTGTTTCATGCACAATACGTAAATGGGGTTTTACATTTTCATCTAGCTCAACTAGAGTAACCCACTTGCCATTACTTGAGTGTAAAGGAGAGTGTACACATAGAGAGCAATATTTTGAAATGAGCACAACTTGACAGTATTTCACTGTCATACTGACCATGTTGCCCCGTGTGCCTGGGAATAAACCAGATCTCGGTGGATTGGTCCGGTATTTTCAGTCATTCTGGCCACAGATGGTTTTACTTTTTCGCCCCCTTTCCTGCCTCACTCGGATTTATCTAGAGCTGTCTCCCGCCATAGGCAAGGATGATGGGAGGTACCCTAGTGATAGCAAAGCTAAGCAAATTCTAGGCTCAGCCGTATATAAAGAAAGTGCAGGGCCCCAGTAAAGACCCCTGGTGCTATGGCAGGGTAATTGTTATTTTTTCAAAGGAAGGTCATGTTGAAACGCTGACATGAAATATGACCAAGTCAATTAAGTAATCACCATTGAAGTTCAGAGTTGAATTGAGGCCGAACATGAAGCCAATGACCATTAACCTAGAGTGCTCGCTGATTCCTCAGACGCTGCCCGGAGTAGGAAGGAACAGCACAGACACCAACATTTGTTCCTTTACAAACAAATAGATCCGTGTCCGTTTTCATGTGCACACAGATACATCCAGAAATGACCATTTAGTGTGTTGAGAGACCTGCTGTGTTTCTCAATTCTCATTGAACTTCTTTCACCGACAAATAAAACTTCAGGCCATCAGAACTCCCTCTTCCTTGTAGGAGACCAGAGTTTCATGGGTAAACTGAAAGATCGGTACCTTTTCCTCGGTTGCTTTGATTTGTCTTACCTGTTGACTTATTTCTGCCAGCATTTGTTTAATGGCAAGGTTTCCTGACGAGACTGTATCTATTGCGTTCATTGCTTTATCCATCCATGTCTAACAGAGGCCTGGCACACAGCAGGTGTTCAATAAATATTGGTGAAACAAGTAAAGGAACGAGTGAAAACTTTCTAGTAAATATGTCTCCATTTGTCATAAACTGGCATTAACCAAATACCTTCAGCTATAACCAGCTTACTTTCCTCAGCTAGACAACGAGTGAGATCCCAACTCATAGCCACCCCGCGGAGGGTCTCTGAGGCTGTAGAGCTGCGGTTCTCAACCTGTGGGTCCCGACCCCTTTGGGAGCCAAACAACCCTTTCACAGGGATCACCCCCTTCATAACAGTAGTTAACTGACAGTGATGAAGTAGCAACGACAATCATTTTATGGTTAGGGTTCACCACAACATGAAGAACTGAATTAAAGGGTTGTGGTATTAGGAAGGTTGAGAATCACTGCTGTAGATTTTTTTTCCTTTTAAAAAAAATCATTTTATTATGGGCTCACACAACTTTTATCACAATCCATATATACATCAATTGTGTAAAGCACATTTGTACATTCATTGCCCTCATCCTCAAAACATTTGCTCTCCACTTAAACCCCTGGCATCTGCTCCTCATTTTACCCCTCCCTCTCCACTTCCCTCTTCCTCATGAACCCTTGATAATTTATAAATTATTATTTTGTTATATCTTGCCCTGTCCGACATCTCCCTTCACCCACTTTTCTGTTGTCCGTCCCCCAGGGAGGAGGTTATTATATAGATCCTTGTAATCGGTTCCCCCTTTCCAACCCACTCTCCCTCAACCCTCCCGGTATCACTACTTGCACCACTGGTCCTGAAGGGATCAGCCGCCCTGGATTCCCTGTGTTTCCAGTTCCTATCTGTACCAGTGTACATCCTCTGGTCTAGCCAGATTTGTAAGGTAGAATTGGGATCATGATAGTGGGGGTGAGGGGGAATGTAAGCATTTAGAAACTAGAGGAAAGTTGTATGTTTCATTGTTACTACATCCCATCCTGACTGGTGGGTCTCCTCCCCGAGACCCTTCTGTAAGGGAATGTCCAATTGCCTACAGATAGGCTTTGGGTCTCCACTCCACACTCCCCCCCCCCATTCACAATGATATTTTTTGCTCTGATGATGCCTGATACCTGATCCCTTTGACACCTCATCATCACACAGGCTGGTGTGCTTATTCCATGTGGGCTTTGTTGTTTCTGAGCTAGATGGCCGCTTGTTTACCTTAAAGCCTTTAAAACCCCAGATGCTATATCTTTTGATAGCCGGGCACCATCAGCTTTTTTCACCAGATTTGCTTATGCACCCATTTGTCTTCAGTGATTGTATTAGGGAGGTGAGCACCCAATGATATGATTTTATGTTCTTTGATGCCTGATAACTGCTACAGATCTTTACAGGAGCAAAGAGCCTCATCTTTCTCCCTCCGAGCAGCTAGTGGATTTCAACTACTCACCAATACTTAACTCGGAGCAGCATTTACATGGGTGGCCATGATTGAATATATGACTTAGAAATTCTCAAGATCTGAAATAAAGCATTCCTCTTCAAGAGTAGTTTAGAATACATACTTAGTTTTACATAGAATTCATGTATTTCCATTGCACTGGCCTTAAAGCAAGCCTTCATTCCTGATTGCTCATGTACAGTATTGCAATATGAAAATACTGGTTTCTCTAGAGCAGTGCTTCTCAACCTTCCTAATGCCGTGATCCTTTAATACAGTTCCTCATGTTGTAGTGACCGCCCCCCCAACCATAAAATTATTTTTGTTGCTATTTCATAACTGTAATTTTACCACTGTTATGAATCGGGTGACCTCTGTGAAAGGGTTGTTTGACCCCCAAATGACCCACAAGTTGAGAACCGCTGATCTAAAAATGCAGGAGGAAGAGAAAGAAAAGAAAGGAAAAGCTTTAGTTTCAATTTACCAAGCAAATTTCCCCAAATCAGATCAGGGCCCCAAATCAAATATGTTCCGTCCCCAAACGGGGGGTTATTCAGGAAAGTTATCAGATTCACTGCAGATTGTACTTTTAATATCGCTGAGGTAGCGGCAAAGTGCTTCCTGGCCAGAAGCGTTGCTGGCTGACTCGAGCGAAGAGTTCTTTGGTCACTCGCCAACAGGATGTGACCTCCGGAGAGAGACTGTCCATGAACTGCCTTGGGCGTGGCCCGGCGAGTCATTCATTCAGAGGAGAGCATTCTCTGAAAGCCAGAGCACCGGGCATCTTCCCTCATCTTTGGAAACACACTACCAAAGGAACTGGAGTGTCCGCGGTTCCCCTTTGCTCCCCACACTCCCCGGGACTGGATTTGCTGGGCCCACTTTGCGTGTGGTTCCCTCCATGGGGAAGTGGAGGAGACTGACACCCCGGTGCAGATAGTGCTGAGGCCGAGGCACCTTGGGCGCTCTGGGATACTGCTGTCTGTGTGGTGACGGCTGATTTATGTCAGATACAAAGGTTGGTCAAGGTCCTAAGGTGTGTTTAGGAAGCCCTGACGACTGACCGAAGGCTTAGCTGTTCAGACCTACCCATTGGCACCTTCGGAAGAAACCCGTGTCGGTCCACTCCTGCCAGGGCGCAGCCTAGAGAGCCCTCGGGAGCAGTTTCACCCTGCAGCACACCACGCGGGGGCCCGAGACTCAGAATGGACTTGTTTGGTTTTCCTAACGTGTGGTTAGAATTATCTGAGGCATTGGATTGGGGGGATGGGATTAGATTAGAATATACATAATAAAAGGTGCCCCTGTAGAAAAATAAATCATGACAAACAAGATTTCCTCCCATAACTGAATTCAGGATAATAGAATGAGCGTAACGGTTTAGAAGAGGCCATCACAGTATCATCGGTTTTACAAAAAACACAGAATCCATGAGCGCTTTCCACCGAGACTAAGGGAAGCAAGTTGTTGGCGCCTTGGTGATGGTGGCTGCCTTCACTGTGTTTAAGGACCCTGTAGCTAGTTTAATGATGTTTATTAATTCTTTCTGGACACTCGCCCTTGGAGTAGACCATGTTTATGTATTTTCCATTCCTGCCCAAAACCATTTATATTTTGTCCAAGTATTAATAAATTCTGAGCCTTAGGGACAGAACATACACTAGTTCCTGGTCTTCATTATTAAAAAGAAAAGTAATATTTTCCAGGGGTTCTATAACACCCAGTGACATGTCTATCTGTGGCAAAAATCAGTTTAGCAATCCACATAAGCTAAACATGCCAATAGGAATGTGATTTAAAAAGCCAAGATATATGCTGGAAGGCCAAAGATAATTACTACTCGCAACAAAGCAAATACCTACAAGCTAAATGGCATTCTTGATGAAAAGCATTAGTAACCATTATTAAGCTTTTGGCTCAACATAAGAATTCTGAGAGTTAAGGAGCATCATGGAGTCGATGGTCTAACCTGCTCTTTAGTTTGGATTTTGTTTTGTTTTCACTTTTTCCCTAATCAACCAAGGTTAAAGTTTCAACATCAGCTACTGAGGTAGTTAGTTTATTGTGCCAACCTGGCCGATAAACACAAGTGGGATTAATTGAAGGGCAAAGAGATAAATGGCTCAGCGAACCTCGCCTTTCTTATCTCTTGCTCTTTCATCATCGGACCAGTGTGAGGCTGCCTTGCTTGTTCTGTGCCTCCATTTGCAAGCTACACTACCTGTGGGACACCTAACCTGTGGACTGTGTTGCTGTAATTTGAGGTCCTTTCAAGACCTGCTTCGCCACACAATTGGAATTCACATCTCTTGAGCTGGGGACTGTAGGACCCTGTCATCTGGCTGCCTTTCGGTGACTTGCCTTGCTGTTTGCTGCCTGTGCCCAGGTAGCCTGAATTGCTCTACAAAGGACGACTCAGCGGCCCTCAAGACTTGAAGGACTGCCAGTGTCTCACAGCTGTCTCATGGGAGTGAGTTGCACTGAGCCATTTGTACTGCCTTATAATTTAATTGTTTATTTCTTGTGTTTTATATATATATATATATAAATTATTAGCAATCTGGTTGTGTCTCTCTAGAGAACCCTGTCTAACACAGCTACCGGAACTGTCTTCTTTATCCTTGCTGCTCTTTAGATCATCTGGGAATATAGGTTTCTATATGCCATAATGCATTTTTTAAAAATATCATTCAACAGTGGTTGTCTAGTTGTAATATGTGTTACAGAATGTTATTTCAAGCAGGAGTGTTTTACAGGAGGAAGGAGTGACTGTGAGGCAGGTTTTGTTAACATACTTGCCAGCGAGCCATAAACCATGTCCCGACACCTTGGAATCGGATCAGTTCATTAATGCTGGCAGCTAAAATAATGATCATCGTTGCACATGGAAAATCAGTCGATACAATCTAAAAGTATTATTTTTGCTCATTTAAATAGAAGAATCTATCCTCATTTTCAAGCTTACAATAAAAAATAACTTTTGCAATGAAAGGGGGAAAATAAGAGGTGGCGACTGGATTTGCGTGCACTGTATGTAAATCTAACCATCTTTTGGTAAATTGTTTTCATCTTTCTTGCTTTGCTTCATGCCCTTAAAAGTATTTCCCAATATCAAAGGGGTTAAACACAGCAGAGTGGAGGCGTGGAGTGAGCAGAGACTCAGATGAGAATTGAATTGCCTTATTATTTGGTTCCTTGACAATTCCCTAAGAGGTGTGTGGAAAGTAAAAATGAACTGTTACTAACCATGAGACACCTTTGTCTCAGAGACTCAGGGAATTTTAGAATAGGAAGGGACCAGAGGCTCTCCTTACAGATGAGAACATGAAGGTTTGGAGGAGTCAAGTGAATTATTCAAGGTCACATCACTCGCTAGTTAAAGACAGGACAAGAATCCGTACTTGTAAATCTCTCTCTCACTTCTTTCCACCATCGAGTTAGTCATTTATGTCTGAAAGAATTTTCAGGTCGATAAAGACAGGGCTTTCCATAGGAAGATAGCGTTTTCTACTCCCGTGAGAGTTGCAGTCTCGATATAAAGTGAAACAAGCAAACCATAAAAGAGTTGCAGGCTCAGAAACCCACAGTGGCAGTTCCACCCTGTCCTGCGGGGTCAGTGTGAGTCGGCATTGGCTCAAACAATGGCAGCGAGTTTAGTACATTTAGTGTTTACAGAGTAAAGAATCGTGGTATACTGTCAGATGAGTATTCTGAAGTTGACTGCGTTCGCGCTGGCCTGCACCACGATTCTCTAGGCAGAAATCATTCTCATTTTTACTGAGCCACTTTATTTGCACTTCAGAACCCTAAAGCCTTTACCATTTGGTGTCCGTTTCTACATCCTACAGTTTCACCTAAGGAATGCCTCTCACCAAGAATGAATTTGATAACATTTAAGGAACGTGTTCTTCTGACATACGGATTTTATTTTCCTTCCACTGGGAGGAACCCCCAACTCCACCCCCACCCCCCGATGTTATGATGACCATCTTTGCTTCATAAGAGGATAAATCAACAATAAAGGTTGAACTGCCATTGCTCCTGTCACCAGAAAGGACCTGCCTATATTGTGGCTGTGGTTGAGCGGGTCCTTACTCATAGCCCCCTGTGTACAACAGAACAAAGCGCTGCCTGGTTCGGCACCATGCTCACAGGTTTTGAGGGGTTTGAACCCATTGTTACAGCCTCCACGTCGATCGATCTCTTGGAGAGTCTGCCTCTTTTTTGTCGAGCCTCTCTTTTAGAAAACATGAGATCTTTCTTCTGAGACTAGTCCCTCCTGACAAAGTGCCCGTAGCACATGAGATAAAATCTCCCTATCTTAAAAAAAAGAGAGAGAGAGAAAAGAGGGGGGAAAAATCTCCCCATCTTTATCTGTAAGGAGTATTCTAGTGGTACCTTTTCCAAGATATGTTTGTTCATTCTACTGGCCGTGGTCTAGTCAATAGTCTTTGCCAACATCATAATTCAATGTTGTTCCTTCTTCATTGGTCATCTTCCCTGTGAAGCTTTCTCATGCATGTTTCCTATGGAAATGCCATGGTTTTGTCAAGCACGCCTTACTGCTCAAAATGATATCTTGGCTTCTTAACACTTCAAAGAAGACTTTTACAGCAGGTTTGCCCAATGCAATACATATTTTGATTCTGTATTTTATTTGGAAGAGCATCGTTTGTCTCTCCATACTAATTTCTCTCTCCATTTCTCTAACAAAAGTGAAAACAGGTATTTTTTAATATCAAAATGTGTCCACCCAATCACTGACATTACATTGTCGAATAAGTTGCCCAGATTTACCTGCAAGCAGAGCCCAGGGGTGCATTCGCAGTGTCGGTTACGACTGCCTCATGGAGCCCTGCAAGAGAGTCGACGGTAAGCAGCAATTGGAGCAGAGGTTCTCAACCTGTGGGTCGGGACCCCATTGGAGGTTGAACGACCCTTTCACAGGAGTCACCCAATTCATAACAGTAGCTAAATTGCTCTGATGAAGTAGCAACGAAAATAATTTGATGGTTGGGGGGTCCCCACAACATGAGGAACGGTGAAAAGGTCGCGGCATCGAGAAGGTTGGGAACCACTGAATTGGAGGAAGATATTTTAGCACAGCATGGATGAGCATGTAACGTGATTCCAGCCCAGGAGCTATCAGGAAACATGCGTTGCAAGGCTTCAGAAAGTGCTTTTCTTCCCTGATAAAAAGGCAGGCCCCTCTTCTGCCACCCTCTCTCTTTGCTGCTAACTATGGTATCGAGCCTTTCGTAGCCATGTGGGGGCCATGGAGGAAAGGCTCAGAAATCAACAAAGCCTGACGTGACAGCACGTTAGCACTACCTTCTTACTGTGCGAGGCAAACAGGCTCATGTTTGAACGATTATCTGTACTTGCATCTAAATGATTCTAGCACTGTCCCGTGGGTGGTCACTTCAACCCACGGGAGGATGGAGTTGGTTGAAACGCCTAACAAGGTAACGGGTTACACAAGACAGAGCCGGAAACCCTGATCCCTGGGCTCTCCCCACTCTGAGAGTGATAGAAGGGAAGCCGAGCCGCCGTGCAGAGGATGAACCCAGGAATATATTCTCATACAGTGCCCATCAATGCATTCTGCAGCAGGACCCTGAGAAACCTGTCACACGTCTGTGCCACAGCCGATGCCTCTAGGGCCATCCGTAATTAATACTGAGATAAGAATTTATGATGAGAGATAGCAAAGACTTCGCCCCACCCCTCACAAAGTACACGGGATAGAAATTCCTCACCAGATATTCCATAATTGGGGGCTCACTCTTCCTATCTCTCTTCTCCCCACTCTGACCAAAGAGCACCATGTTGTAGTGAATTATTTAACTGACTACCTTTGCCAATTCTCCCTTTCTTCCTTTGCCTCCATATCGAAAACGTGATGCTGTGCTCCCGTGCTGGGCACTTAGTGCACATGCCAGTGACAATCTGGACATAGGAATCGCTACACAAAGTTCATAGAGACCACTCTTGAAGTTTGGCAACACTGACACCTGACACCCAGTTTCCGAGTCCAGATCGAACTCTCACACGGTGTTGGGGTCTAACGAGTTGCTGAGAGTTTCCTTCTGCCCCAGTGGTCTCAGATGTAATGACCTTACATACTACATTCGAGATGGGATGACAGATGAACGCATTTAACATATGTTGAGTTCTCGAGAGGTGCCCTGGGAGAACAGTGGTTCAGGGTTTCACTGCCAACTGGAAGAATGGAGGTTCCAGCCCACTCGGCCATCCCTCAGGAGAAAGACCTGGCTAACAATCTTCTCTATAAGCATCACAGTCAAGAAACCCGCGTGGGTCAGTTCTCTGTCACCTGGTGTCACCATGAGCCAAACCAACGTGACAACACCTCACACTAACAGAGTACTTGAAAGAGTGCCTGAGGCTGAGTCAACGCTCTATACATGCAGTTGCTATCAACCCATTTGGAGCTGTGGCCAGAGGCTCAAAACTCTCCAAAACCAGGCTCATTGCCATCAAGTTGATGCCAATTCATAGCGACCCTCTAGGACCGGGCAGAAACGCCCTGGGGGTTTCCAATACCCTACATCCTTATGAGAGTATACCGCCTCATCTTTCTCACACAGAGTGGCTGGTGATTTCGAACTACTAACTTTGCAGTTAGCAATTCAACTAGAAACTCGGTACACTCCCAGGGCTGCCACTGAGGTTCAGAAAGACGAAAGAGCTTCTGCAGGATTTCCTAGCTAGTAAGTAAGAAACCATCTCAAGAGGTGTCTTTTTATAATGTGATAAATTTAATCTGGGTGTTACTTTCAAAATGGTGGGAAACATTACTGGTGCTCACTAGCTTTCTGTTCTCTCTGTCTTCCAGGGTATATGGAGGTGGGAGTTTCCCCTCCCTTAGAAGGGGCCACGTTACTCATTCTACTTAATGACATGGGAGCCTGTGTGGGGGAGCCTGTGGTACCGAGCAGTGAGAAACCCTGCCAGATTCCTCATTCTCTCCCTTCCTCTGGTGAGCACCAAACCAAATTCCCAAGGGGCCAGTCCCCACGACCCCAACCCCCACACCAGTCTAAGTACCGAAGCACAGCAAACCATGTACCCACACGCACATATACATACATGAGCAACATTATTCACAGCAAACCATGTACCCACACACATATACATACGTTAGGAATTCGTATTATAGCAACATTATTCACAATTGTCAAAAGCTAGTAACAAACCAAATGCCCCCCAGCTTGTGAGTAGATAAACTATGGTACGCCACACAATGAAAAGTCATTCAGGAGTAAAATTGAACCAATTGCAAATGCATAACCTAACATGGATCAATCTCTAAGTAACTATGTTAAGTGAAAGAAAGACTCAATACTACTCACCGTTCGATTCAATTTATATGAGTTTCTGGAAAGGGCTAGAGCCAGAAATCAGAGCAAGCTTGTCAGGCGCACTGATGGGGGGAAAAGAATCGACTGTATAGGGATATGAGAAAGCTTTTGGGGATCTCAGAAATCTTTCCTATTTTAGTTTTGATCGTGATTACATACTGTATAAATGTATCAAAATTCATGGAATTTAGCACTGAAAATATGGCTTTTACTCTTTGTAAATTGTACTGCAATAAACAAAAAAGCAAATGTTCATTTGAATAGGTTAGTAATCATTTCTGTGCTAGTCTGGGTTGACTAGAGAAACAAATTCACAGACACTTAAATGTGTGTAAGAGAGAACTTTATATCAAAGAGCAATTGTACATTGACAAAACATCCCAGCCCAGGCCAAATCAAGTCTAAAAGTCTGATATTACCCCATATGTCGATACTAGTCCACAAATTCCTCTTCAGATTCACGTAGCCATGCAATTATGCTGAATACAGGAAGATCACTGGTCAGTGGGTGGCAAGTCTTGTGGATCCAGATGGTGGAAGCATCTCAGTAATTGTGTGGGTCTCCATGTGGCTCCTCCAACTCCAGGGTTCTGGCTCTATTATAGCAGCTTCATGTGGCTTGTCAACAGGGATGTCTCAAAGGGATTTGAAGCAGAGAGTGTGTGTATCTGGACTCCAGTGAGCTATATATCTCCTTCACTCCTCCAAACGAGGTCATCAAGCTGTGGTCTGATTGACAGGCTAGATTCCACCGCTTCACAAGTCGACAGGAGATTATGTGACTGCCACAATTTCAAATGAATTTGTTCATCATATTTTGATTATACTCTGACAGTTTATAGGCTAACTTCTTGTTTGATTGAATTTACTAACCATAAAATATTGACTGCTAAAGAAAAATGTGTGCATAAGCAAATGTGGTGAAGAAAGCTGACGGTGCCTGGCTATCAAAAGACATAGCGTCTGGGCAGCTGGACATCCCTTGCAGAGGAGCAGTGGGGAGATGAGTCACTCAGGGTTCAGTGTAGCAACAATGAAACTCAAAACCTTCCTCTAGTTCCTGAACGCTTCCTTCCCTCCCAATTATCATGACCCCAATTCTACCTTGCAGACCTGGTTATACAGGTTATATGTACAGCGGTGCAGTGGGGATCTGGAAACACAGGGAATCTAGGATGGACGAACCCCTCAACACTAGCGGTGGGAGTGTCGACACCGGGAGAGAAGGGGGTGTAGAAAGGGAGAACCGATCTTGGAGATCTATGTGTAACCTCCTCTCTGGAAGATGGGCAATGGGAAGGTGGGTGAGGGGAGACGCCGGGCAGTGTAAGATAAGATAAAATAATTATTTATAAACTATTAAGGGGGAAGTGGGGAGCAGAGAGGGTTGGGGAGGGGGGAAAAAGGAAACCGAGCTGATTCCAAGAACCCAAGTGGAAGGCGAATTTTGAGAATGACGAGCGCAACAAAGGTATAAGGGTGCTTTGCTCAACTGATGTATGTATGGATTGTGATAAGAGTTGTATGAGCCCCAATAAAAAGATTTATTAATTTAAAAAAAGATATAGCGTCTGGGGTCTTAAAGGCTTAAAGATAAACAAGTGTCCATCTAGCTGAGAAGCATCAAAGCCCACATGGAAGAAGCACACCAGCCTGTCTGATTACAAGGTGCAGAAGGGACCAGTTATCAGACATCAAAGAACTAAAAATATCAATGGGTGCCCACCTTCCTGATACGATCAATGAAGACAAACGTGTGCATAAGCAAATGTGGTGAAGAAAGATGATGGTGCACAGATATGAAAAGATTTAGCATCTGGGGTCTTAAAGGCTTGAAGATAAACAAATGACCATCTAGTTCAGAAGCAGCAAAGCCCACATGGAAGGAACACACCAGTGTGTGTGACCATGAGCTGTCGAAGGGATCAGGTATCAAGCATCAGGGAACAAAAAATCATATCATTGTAAAGGTGGGTGAGTGCAGAGTGAAGACTCAAAGCCCATTGGTAGCCAACCAGAGGAGATGAGCCAGTCAGGGTGCAGGGTAGCAACGATGAAACATATAGCTTTCCTCTAGTTCTTAAATGCTTCCTACCCACCCCCCACCCCCACTATCATGATCCCAATTCTACATTACAAATCTGGCTAGACCAGAGGATGTACATAGACACAGATAGCAACCAGAAACAGGGAATCCAGGACAGATGACTCCTTCAGGGCCCGTGGTGAGAGTGGTGATGCCTGGAGGATGGAGAGAATGTGGGGTAGAAGAGGGGAACTGATTACAATAATCTACGTATACCCTCCTCCCTGGGGAATGGACAGCAGAGAAAAAGGTGGGAGGAGACATTGGACAGTGTAATATATGACAAAATAATAATGTATGAATGATGAAAGGTTCATGAGGTAGGGGGCAGTGGGGAGGGAGGGGGAAAATGAGTAGCAGATATTAAGGGCTCAAGTAGAAGGCAAATGTTTTGAGAATGATGATGGCAACAAATGTACATATGTTCTTGACGATGTATGTATGGACTGTGATAAGAATTGTACGAGCCCCCAATAAAATGATTTTTTAAATATTGACTGTCCTAAATCATTTCTTCTAACTCTACTTATATTTTATTATGCATACTTTAAAAGCAAACCTTATTTAAGCATTAGTATTTAGAAGATTAAGTTATATTCAAATAGCAAAGAATGCATTTTTTGCCTGAACGCACTCGTCAAAATAGTGTTCAGTTTTAGCTCAACAGATACTTACTTTCACACGCAGGTTTACATTTAAACTGTAAAATGAGCAGTTTGACAAATTCTTAAGACCCTTAATAGTCACACTGAATCCTCGAATCAAAATTACCTCAATGTGTGTTTCAAGTGCCCTAACAGTTTGACAGTAGCCAACTTCTTTCTTCGACTACTGTGCTGTAGCCAATAAACAAAAAATAAATCCTCACTCTCTTACTACTTAAACTTCATCCTCTCGTCATTCTTTTGAAAGTTTCCTAATCTCTGCTGAAGTTGCCCTTCCTAAGTACTTACCCAACAACCATCCACAAACCCCAAACCATGTTCTTCCCCAACAATGCTTCCGTTCGCGTGGCCATCATCTCCCCCAGAGGACATTATTCTTCCTCCAGGGAGGAGAGCCCCACGGGCACCTCGGCATGGGTCTACGTCAAGCACCTGACTCGGGCACGGGCATGTGATACAACTGGGCCAAAGACGACAGAGAGAAAGCGCCCTGGAGGGCTTCCGGATACTAAGAATCGAAGAAGATGCCGTCTGGTTGTGGGTGTATCTGGATGAGACCAGTGATCTGCAGCTCTCTGGCCACCGGAAGCCCAGCGAGCCTGAGATCAGCCAGCTTGCTAAGAATGAAGAGGCAGAAAAATGGAAGATGTCCAAGTGCCTGAACCAATCCTGGACCTACCTTGCCTTCAGTTCCTGTTATTGGAGAGAACGATTTTCGTCACTCTGTAAGACAGTCAGGTCAAGTTTTTCTGTTACTTGCAGCCAAAACCATCAAGACTGATAAATCAACCTAAAACAAATGCACTGCTTTCCAACTACTGGGGGGAAAATAAAGGCAATGATTACAGACACGAAATCAGGGCATCCCACATTGATTTTTAGATCTTGAGCATGTAGATTAATTTTTATTTTAGTGATTATGAATAGGAATAAAATATTGATTTAAGTTTTCAATAATAGGGGAACCTGGTGTAGGGTAGATGGGAACACTGTACTGCCTTTTCAATTTTTTTTTGTAAAACTAAAATTATTATACACTTTAAGGTTTCTTTAAAGATAGAGATAAAACAAGAACAGATCAAAAAAGAAGATACTTTTAAAGTTTGAAGATAATTTCTATAAAAATATCGCATGTGAACAAACTTTCATGGCAAAGTCTCTGCACTTAGTCATGCCGAGCATGTTCCTGCAGCACTAAAGCATTTCCTACAACTGTGCGAGGGCGCAGGCACTGCTGGGGCTATTCGGTAGATAAGCAAACAGTCATACTGCAGAGGTGAATTGACTTAGTGGAGGTCACACACTAATTAGTGGCAAAGCCAAGAATAAACCTGGCCTCCTATCAAGGTAGTTTTCCTCTTTCCTCACTTGCTCCATTTTAAATAACAGGATTCTTACAAGAGCTCACCGGGAAAGGAGCTTTTCCATTTGGTGGAAATCTAGACAATCTGGTCACAGAGTAATAATGTGAAGAGTTAAATAATCTACATTTGGTTCGTGATTTTTAAAAGATATGCTCCCCCAAAAAGGGATGGTGGTAATGCCTATAACATAACATTACTTACTGAAATTAAAAAAGACTGGAAGCGTTCATTGATAAAGATCAATATGGACGAGAACTCAATGTAAACAAAACAGAAAGCTTCCAAATGAGCCAGTAGACAGTCATGATAAACAGAGGGGGGATAGATCAAGGGTTATATTTGATTTGGATCCACATCCAATGTCCATGGAAGCAGCAATGAGGTAATCACATTCACACAAGATCGCTTTCACATATTTTTAGGATTAAGGTGCACCTGTCCCAAGCCATGATATTTTTAATCATCTCATATGCATGTGAAAGTAAGACAGTGGATAAGCAAAATGAGAGAAACGAATGCATTTAAATTCAATTGCTGACGGAGAGCATGGGAAGTATCATCGACCGCCAGAAGAACAACCAATCTGTCTGAAAGGAAGGGCAGCCAGAGGCTCCTTAGAGGGGGAGTCTCTTTCACGTACTTTGGACACGTGAACGGGAGGAACCAGTGTCTTTGAAAAGGACATCCTCCTGTAAATCAGAGGGGCAGCCAAGACCCGTGATGAACTGGCTTGGTACACTCGCTGCAGCACGGGGCTCCATTTCACAGTTGAACCGCGGACCTGGGCTGAGCAGTGTTTCCATCGCTTCTCCATAGGGTTGCTACAAGCTGGAGCAGACTGGACAGGACCTCCGACATCAACATGAGTCCACTGACTCAATCCAGTGTCACCCAGCAGCACGATGATCACCAAGATGGTTTTCCCCAAAGGAGGATTTTGTCCAGAAAAGTAAAACAAAAAAGAGCAGGACACAGTGAGGTTTTGACTGAGAGCTGCAATTATTGGCCTTCCCCCTGACCCCCACCCCCTAAAAGGCAACATCCTACTTTTTGCCTAAACTGTCTAGGGAAAAAAAAATCCAAACTATTTAAATGCAAATTTAAAAGGTCAATGCATCCACTCAAGTACACTTTGCAAGAACACTTTGTTCTATTAAATTGGCACTCCATGATGCTCACCTTCCCAACAGGATCACTGAAGACACGTGTGCATAAGCAAATGTGGTGAAGAAAGCTGATGGTGCCCGGCAATCAAAAGATAGAGCGTCTAGAGGGTCTTAAAGACTTGAAGATAAGAAAGCTGCCATCTAGCTCAGAAGCATCAAAGCCCACATGGAATAAGTACACTAGCCTGTGTAACCATGAGGTGGAGAAGGGACCAGGTATCAGACATCAAAGAACAAGAAATCATATCAGTGGGTGCCCCCTTCCCAATATGATCACTGAAGACAAAGCAGGTGCATAAGCAAATGTGGTGGAGAAAGCTGATGGTGCCCAGCTATGAAAAGATCTAGCATCTGGGGTCTTAAAGGCTTGAAGGTAAACAAGCAGCCATCTAGCTCAGAAGCAACAAAGCCCACATGGAAGAAGCACACCAGCCTGTGTGAACATGAGGTATCGAAGGGATCAGCCATCAAAGAACAAAAAATCATATCATTGTAAATGTGGATGAGTGGAGACCCAAAGCCCATTTGCAGGCAACTGGACACCCCCTTACTGAAGTGTCGCAGGGAAAAGACGAACCAGTCAGGGTGCAGGGTAGAAACAATGAAACATACAACTTTCCTCTAGTTCCTAAATGCTTCCTTCCCCCTCCCCTCTATCATGATCTCAATTCTACCTTACAAATCTGCCTAGACCAGTACACTGGTACAGATAGGAACTGGAAACACAAGGAATCCAGGACAGAAGACCCTTCAGGACCAGTGGTGAGAGTGGTGATACCTGGAGGGTGGAGGGAATTTGGGGTAGAAAGGGGGAACTGATTACAAGGATCTACATATAACCTCATCCCTCGGGGATGGACAACAGAAAAGTGGGTGAAGGGAGACGTCGGGCAGTGTAAGATATGACCAAATACTAATAATTTATAAATTATCAAGGGTTCTTGAGGGAGGTGGAAGTGGGAAGGGAGGGGGAAAAATGAGAAGCTGATGTCAAGGACTCAAGTAGAAAGCAAATTTGAGAATGATGATGGCAACAAATGCACAAATGTGCTTGACGCAATAGATGTATGTATGGATTGTGATAAGAATTATACGAGCCCCCAATAAAATTATTTTTTTTTAAAAAGGTCAATGCCACCTAGTCCTGGTGAACTAAATATGTCTGGCACAAGAAGAGCTGTGAACAGTTGCTCATTAGCTGTGATTGTAGTTATTTATTTTATTTTATTTTGAGTCTCCTTGTTCATCAGGAAATGATGGGCTTAGAAACCTCTATGGATCCGTGCACTCTTGTAAATCATGTCACGTCAAATTAAAAACAAATCTACACCACTCAGCACTCTGCTCGTTCACTCAAGGAACAGCCACTGACTCTCCCACGGACCAAGTACAGCGGAAGCAAGCCGACCCTCAGCCCTAGTCACAAGTCTCGCATGTCTGTGTTCATCACTTGGTTTCCGTTGAGAAGAGCAAACATTTGTTCCGAGTCTTTGTGTCTCTGTGGTACACAAGTCTCCTCCAACCCGAATCCACGGAATCGGGGACATTTAAAGTAGTTTTGTTGTGGCTGTTGTGTGACAGCACGTTCCTTCAGACACCTAGCAACTCCTGTGACAGAGTAGAAGGAGTGGACATGGCGTTCTTACCTCTGATCTTCACAGATTGCCAGGGGCTTTGTTCCCGGAGCCCAGAAGCAGGTCTCGACAGGCAGCTTTTGGTGGGCATCTGAATGCTATCCCCTGCCTCTGGCAAGCTTCTGTTTACAAACGAGCAGGTAAATAAGAAAGTGTTTTTGTGTGTGTGTGTGTGTATTTTTGAATCATTTTATTAGGGGCTCATACAACTCTTTTTACAATCTGTACATACATCATTTGTGTCCAGCATATTCGTACATATGTTGCCATCATAATTCCCAAAACGTATGCTTTCCACTTGAGCCCTTGGTATCAGCTCCTCATTTTCCCTCCTTCCCCACTCCCCCTTCCCCCTAAGCCCTTGATAATTTATAAATAATTATTATTTTATCATATCTTACACCATCTGACGTCTCCCTCACCCAGTTCTCTGCTGTCCGTCCTCCAGGGTGGAGGTTATATGTAGACCTTGTCATCTGTTCCCCCTTTCTCCCTCACCTTCCCAACATGCTCCTGATATCACCACTCTCACCACTGGTCCTGAGGGGCTCATCTGTCCTGGATTCCCCATATTTCCAGTTCCTATCTGTGCCAGTGTACATCTCCCGGTCCAGCCGGTTATGTAAGGTAGAATTGGGATCATGATACTGGGGGGGAGGAAGCATTCACGAACTAGAGAAATTTTGTATGTTTCATCGTTGCTACACTACACTCTGACTGGTGCGTCACATCCCCACAGCCCTTCTGCAAGGGGATGTCCAATTTCCCCCAGATGGGCCCTGGGTCCCCACTCTGCACTCCCCCTCATTCACAATGCTATGATGATTTTTTTTGTCTTTGATGCCTGATCCCTTCGATGCCTTGTCATCTCACAGGCTGGTGTGCATTTTCCATGTGGGCTTTCTTGTTTTTCAGTTAGATGGCCCCTTGTTTATTTCCAGCCTATGGGACCCCAGATTCTATATATTTTGACAGCTGGGCACCATCAGCTTTCTTCGCCGCACTTGCCCATGCACCCCCTTTGTCTTCAGCATTCATGTTTCTAAATGACTGAAAGATTTCTTCCAGTCTGAAGGTTAGGATGGTGACGATGTCAGAAGGTACTGAAGTCGTGGTCCCAATGCTTCTCGAGAAGGAAGTGGCCTTTCAGAAGGAGCGTGGCCAGACCAGATGTTGGAGAACAGGAAGTCAGAAGTAAAGTGGCGGCATCAGTTGTCAGCACGAGCCAAGGGCCATCAGGCAAGTTATCAGAGGCAACTCATCAGCTTCCAGTAGTGGCAGCTCTGTCTTGGAAGAAGTACAGCCAGACGCACTTTAAAAGCCAGACAGTGAGACATCAGATCATGTATCTGGGACATGGTATCAGGAGGAACATGTTACCAGGAAGGACAAGCCCCTAGAAAAAAGCTATCCTGGGGTCAGAGATAAAGAGGAAGCCGAACAACGAGATGGATGGGCACAGTGGCTGCAAGAATATGCTCACACCCAGGAGTGCCTGTGAGGGCAATACAGGAACGGGCGTGGCGAAACCATGGATCCGAACCATCTCACTGGCACCTCGCAGCAGAAACACCATGTTTGTGGAGGTAGAGGTATCAGGCCAGCAAGGGAATTGAATATTTGAATCATTCTACTATCTCCTGTAGTTTGATTCCATACATGTTAAGCATCTGCCTCATTACAATCTGCATTCTCTTCCCATCTTAAATTTCTGTTTGATAATGAGAGAACAAATATTATTATTTAATTAATATTATTTAATAATATTATTAAATAATAATAATTAATATTATTTAATTAAGTAAATTGACATTCTAGATTACATATCAGGCTCTTGTGAGTTTGGGTCCTACAAGTCTCTTCTCATCACAGGGCACTGAATAAATCAAATTCCAGATCTACTTTAAAATCATCAAGGTTATTTCCAAAGAGTCTCTTGTTAGACAGTCCCAACTAAGCTTCCCAACTGTTCTGACCAGGGATGCAATATAAGGTCCTAGATAGACTGGGAGGAAGCTAAGCTATGGAACAAAATGCACATTGATTTGAAAAGCCAGATCCAACAGCCCAATAGAGACCAGAGAAATCCCTGAGGCTATTATTCACCTACAATACCCTTTGAACTTGGAATTGAAACTATTTTGGGACATCACTTGAGGTAAATAATAGAATGACTTATAACCCCACAAGAAATGTGACACCCTTAAGCAATCAACTAAATGAGACAAAATGGTCAACCATTATCCTGACGTGAAGACGAGAAGGCACGAAGGGCAAGGAAACGGGATCAGAGGGAACGGGACAGCCATCATACAAATAATGGGAGTGGTGACATTGTGAGGAATGTTGTTGTTGGTCAGTACCATCAAGTCGGTTCTGACCCACAGTGACCTCATGCACAACAGAAGGAAACCCTGCCCAGTCCTGCGCCATCCTCACAATGGCCCTATGCCTGAGACCCTTGCTGCAGCCACCGTGTCACCCCATCTCTCTCCCAGCCTTCCTCTTTTTTGCTGCTTCACAAAGCAAGATGTCCTTGTCCAGGGACTGGTCACTCCTGACAACATTTCCAAAGTGAATAAGGCAAAGTGTCACCATCTTTACTTGTAGGGAGCACTCTGGCTGCACTTCTTCCAGGACAGATTGGTTTTCCCTGCTGGCAGCCCATGGTACTCTCAATATTCTTTGCCAGCACAATTCAAATTCGTCGATTTTTCTTCAGTCTTCTTTATTCCATGTCCAATTTTCACATGCTTATGAGGCCACTGAAAATACCATGGCTTGGGTCAGGAGCACTTTAGTTCTTAAAGTAACATTCTTGTTTGCGATACTGTGAAGAGGTCGTGTGTGGCAGATTTACCCGATGCGATGCATCTTTTGGTCTCTTGACTGCTGCGTCATGAGCACTGACTGCATTGTGGATGCAAGCAAGTCAAAATTCATGGCAGCTTCATTCTTCTCTCCGTTTATCATGGTGTCACCTGTCGGTCCCTTCGTGAAGGTCCTGCTCTTCCTCACACTGAGTTGTGATCCACACTGCAGGCTGTAATTCTTGATGTTCATCAGCAAGGGCTTCAAGTCCTTTCATCTTTCAGCAAGTAGGGTTGTGTCATCTGCGTATCAGAGGTCGTTAGTTAGCCTTCCTGCAATCCTGCGCCACGTTCTCCTTCATGCCATCCAGCTTCTCTGACGATTTGTTCGGCATACGGGCTGACAGAGGACACACTTCTGACGCGCACCTGTCCTGATTTTAAACCAAGCAGCACTCCCTGTGCTGTTCACACGACTTCCCCTGATCCAGCTTTGTTTTATGAACAACTGTTAAATGAAAAAAAATTTCCTGCATAAATTTTAACCTAAACCTCAATCAAATATATTTTCTTAAAAGAAGAAGCCCCCAGGGACAAATGGGACTGAAAGTTTAGTGACACCCTTACTCAGCCCCTTATGCACAAGGTTAGAAGCACAAGTAGATCTTGATACTGTAGGTCAGGTCAATATGACTCAGCAGAGACAAGTAGATCTTGATACTGTAGGTCAGGTCAATATGACTCAGCAGAGACAAGTAGATCTTGATACTGTAGGTCAGGTCAATATGACTCAGCAGAGACAAGTAGATCTTGATACTTTAGGTCAAGTCAATATGACTCAGCAGAGACAAGCCCCTCTACCCTTGGATCTGTGAGTGAGTTCTTCCACGGAGAGCTGTCAGATGCTCGTTACAACAAAATAGATGCCTTTTGACTGCTTTTCTTTGCTCCTGATTAAAAAGGAAGCAAAACTGTAACACAATTCTTAAACAAAATTTAAATGGTATCATCATTGCTAATGCTTTTTTTACAATTCAGTTCATCACTGCAGGCAAACCAGTTTCTCATTCATAAATTCCCTGATTGTCAAAACAATGCACATGCTCATTTATCATAATGTAATATATCTTGGAAAGCAATCATAACATAAAGAAGACGTCCTCTCACTGAAAGGACAGCTATTTTGATATATTTGGAAGGCAGCCCTGATTGCCTGTTTACTGTTTTGTTACTAGGAACAATATAATATCTTATTTTGGAAACTTTCAGAATTTTAATGGCATTATAGCACTTATTTCTAAGCTGATTTTAAAACTTAATTTAGGATTTTTTTCCTTTAGCATCGATACCTGTAGTTCTCAGATAAGAGATTTAACTTCTTTATCTAGACATAATTTCCTTAGAATTTTGAAAGAATTATAACAGCCAAGAATCACTAGAAAGAATGCAGATTGTATCTTAGTGTATTAGAATACCTAATTACAAACCAAGAGGCATATTATGATTGACTTAATTAAAAGAGAATTTATTGATAAGCTATGGAAAAGCTAAAGAATCAATAGAAGACTAATCACAAATGGAAAATATGAGGTAAACCTAGAAGATAATATTCAGGAACACTCTGGTCAGCACAGGTTGCTGAGATGTGCAACATCTTGTCCTTCAGTCTATCCCAGTGACATCCTCTCAAGAATCAACTGCTCATGCTGAAGCCTCAGACTAGCCAGGTTCAAAATTGCACATGCCCATCTCTTCCTGGCCTGGCAGCAAGGAGAGGGAGACTCTGTGTCCTTCTTCTTCTCTATTCGGAGGGAACAGCTAGACTGTACCCAAGTGAGGAGAAAACATTCCCCAAAAGGAGTCAGATGCTCCTCGAGTCAGGGAATAGACTCTGGGGTGCCCCAAATGTAATGACTGGACATTTCACTGATCATGGCTGCTTACAAACTAGGTGAAAAAAGAATTTGATTCTGCACATTCACACAGCGAGCATGCATGACCTCAAGAGACACAAGAAACTAGAAAGATGGGTCCAAATTTCTTTGTCTGAGGCCTTTGGGGCCAGATGTATTTCGGAATTCAGAAATTTGCAGATTTTAGAAGGATAATAGAGTTTATATACCATGTGGTATGTAACATCACACGATGGTCGGTAACACCATCCACAAAATCAAACCACATAAATATATTTACAGTGAACTATATAAAATATTTACAGTAACTGATGGAAAAGATACAAATTAGCCTCACATCAGTTTAGATCAGGTTTGAGCACTAAATGACTTCAGGTTATCTCAGGTTTCCTATTACACGTGTTATTAAGTAAATAAATAAAAACAATATTTTTTTTTCAGAACTTTTTGGATAAGGAGATGTGGACTATTTTTAAGTCTTCTTACTTTTATAAGTAAATCCAAATTTAACTAAATACACTGGGTAATTCCACTTCAACTAATATATATGTTCAACCTAAATTCTGCTAAATTAACTCTCAATCTACAATGTGCTATAGTCTACAGCCAGTATATAAACCATGTATAGACAAACCAATATATAAAGTCTTTATTTGTCATAAGACCATGGCTCAGAAAATTTGATTTCATAACAGATCCAAAGAAGAAAAGTGAACTAAAACAGAGTAATTCTCTTGAAATGAGGTAACCCAAGGATATTTTTGATATCTTATCAAATCAAATCACAGTTCAATATCTTCACACATCAATTAAATTCATATGTAAAGGCTAATTACAGAGGCTCGCCGCTTACTGAACTATGATGGCATAGTGTTGTACCATAGTTTGGTATTCCTGTGATGCCGGAAGTTATGCCACTGGTATTTAAAACACCAGCTGGGTTAAGTATGTTTGACAGGTTTCAGAGGAGCTTCCAGATAAAGTAGGCAAGAAAGAGGTAGTCCACTTCTGAAAAAGTAGCCATTAAAAATGTTATGAACAGCAGTAGAACCTTGTTAGATAAAGTTCTGGAAAATGAGCCCTTAGGTTGGGAGGCATTTAAAATATGACTGAGGAAGAGCTGCCTCCTCAAAGGAGAGCTGACTTTAGTGACTTGGGTGAAGTAAAGCTTTTGAGACCTTCCTTTGCCGATGGAACATGATTCAGAAGAAGAAAAAATAGCTGCAAATGTCCAGTAATAATCAGAACTTGGAATATATAAAGTATGAATCTAAGAAAACTGAAAGTCATAAAAAAAGTAATCACACAACATTTGAGATCCTAAGGCTTAATGAGTGCAAATGAGCGGTATTAGCCATTTTGAATAGGACAATTTTGTGGCTTAGTGTGCTGAAATGACAATTTACAAAAGGTTGATATCACATTCATTGTCAAAAATATCATTTCAAAATCTATCTTGAAGTGTGTTATATGATAGTATGACATCCATTTTCCTGAAAAGCATAGCCACTGGTCAAATTTGTGCACGAGCCACTAAAACCAGAAAGTTGAAGAATAGTACCAACTTCTTCAGTCTGAAATATGCAATCAAGCTGCATTGATAACTACAGGTGAATGTAATGAAAAATTTTGTTAAAACCAAAAGGATAGGATCAGTAGTTGCAAAATATGGCCTTGGTAATTGAAATGAAACTGGAGATCTTATGATAGACATGTGTAAGGCCAATGACATATTTGTTAACAATGCATTTCTTCAACACTGTAAACAGCAGTTATACACATGGACCTTGCCAGATGGAATGCCCATGAATCAAGTCAACTTTGGAGGTAAGGGGGCGGGGGCAGTGGGAAAGCTCGATATTATCAGTAAACAAGGCCAACAGCTATTTGTGAACACACTTCAAATATTCATATGCAACTTCAAGTTGAAATTGAGAAAAATTAAAACAAGGTCACAAGAGTCAAAACTGATCACATCACTGTGTTAGGCCAGGTTGACTAGAGAAACAAATTCATTGACACTCTTATGTGTAATAAAGAGCTTTATTTCAAAGAGTGATTGTACATTAAGTAAACATCCAGTTCAGGCCAGATCAAGTCCATAAGTCTGACATTAGTCCATAAGTCCTATACTAGTCCATAAATCCTTTTTCAGACTGACGTAGCACATGCATTGATGCAAAATGCAGGAAGATCACAGACCAGTGGATAAAAGTCTTGTGGATCTAGTGGCAGTGGAAGCATCACCAGGGTTCTCACAGGTCTCAGGGTGGCTCCACACAGCTTGTCAACAGGAAGGTGAAAACAGAGAGTGTGGCCCACCTGCAGACAGAAGGAGGATGTTCTCAGAACCTTCATGAGAAGGCCACACCCACAAGGAGGCATCATCAGGCTGTGTGACCTGATTGACAAGCTGGACTCCACCCTAAAACTTATGTATCAAGTTGACATGAATTTTTATAATTATCCCAATCACAGACGAACTTAGAGACCATCTCAGAACAGATTAGATGCTGAGCACTGATGATCAAAAAGGCAATGATCAATTAAGGAACTGTGATTAATGTCGGTGTGATTAATGTTGGTGGTTCAAACCCACCAGCTGTTCCACGGGAGATAAATGAGACTTTTGCTCCTATAAAGGTTTACAGTCTCTGAAACCATCTCCATAAAGTTGTTATGAGTCAGAATTAACTCAATGGTAAAGGGGTTGCTTAAATTTTGCTCTTTTTCCATAGGATGCATCAGACATGCAAAAAGTGAAAGATCATCTTTACAAAGAGAAAAAATAAATAAAAGATCAGAAGAGCTATGAGACAAGACCCTGAAACTTGATCTTGAACTTTGCAAACTGAAGTGATTGGAATAAACGATGAAGTAAAAGAACTGAACAGAAAACTGCAAAGAGCCTTTCTAGAAGACAAAGTATTATAATGAGATGCATGAACACCTGGGGTTAGAAAACCAAAAGGGAAAGGCACACAGGGCGCATCTCGAGCTGAAGAAAGACTCAAACCAGAGTTGAGATACTGACAGATTCTTTGGAGAAAATATTTAGTAATGCACAAAGTCTCAAAAGAAGATGCAGTCACTGTACCAATACGTGCGGATCAATATTTAATCATTTCAAGTGGTAGCAAGTGATTAAGAATTGAGAATACAAATACAAACAAACCAAAAAAATTTTAATTAAAAAAAAGAATTGAGAATACAGAAAGAAGTCCCAGTTTCAGTAAAGGAATTGGTAAAAAATTACCAACTGAAATTTTTCAACAAACAGATGCAGTCTGCAAGCACTCACATATCTATGCCTAGAAGTTTGGAAGACAACTACCTGACCAAGTGATTGGAAGAGATTAATTGTATGCCCATTACAGAGAAGCAAATGCATAAATTATGAAACAGTATAATTAATATCATACACACTGAAGACCATTCAGCAATAGTTGTAGCAGGACATCAACAGGGAGTTGCCTGAAACTTCAGCTGAATTCAGAAGAAGTCTTGGAGCAAGGGATGTCATTGCTGAAGTCAGATGGATCTTGACCGAAAGCAGAGAAAACCAGAAAGATCTGTATGTGTTCTTTATGCACTACACAAGGACATTCAGCTGTGTGGCTCATGACAAACCATGGATAACACTGAGAAGACTAGGAATGCCAGACACTTCATTGTTTCCTGCCAAACGTGTACACGAGGCAGTCATTCAGACAGAACAAGGGAATGCTGCAGGGTTGAAAATCAGCACACATGTGCGTCAGGGCTGCATCCTCCCCACATTTACCTCGTCCGCATGCTGAGCAGATCGTCCAGGACGCTGGGCTGTGTGCAGAAGACAGCAGCATGAGGAGTGGAGCAAGGCTCGTTAACAACCTGCAATCTGGCAATGACACCGCTTGCTTGCTAAACACAAGGAGAACATGAAGCACTTAGGACACCAGCCTTTGAGCTGGGTTACAACTCAATGGGGAAAAAATCCTCACCACTGGTAATTAACAATATCATGATAAATGGATAAAAGGTTGGACTTATCGGGAATTCCCTTTTACTTGGACCCACAGTCAATGCTCGTGGAACAACAGTCGAGAGATGAAAGGACATGTTGTACTAAACACATCTGGTGCACGAGATCTTTTTAGAGTTCTAAACATCAAGGATGACACCTTTGGGACTAAGGGGAACCTAATCCAATCCATGGCATCTTCAATTGCCTAGCTGCCTGTGAAAGCTACACGAGCAATAAGGAAGAGCACGGAATTGATGTATTTGCATTATGCTCTGAGGATCGGATATTGAATCCACCACAGCCTGTTACAAGGACAAACACGTCTGTCTTGAGGAAATATAGCCAGAATACTCCCGAGATGCAAGGATGGTAACATTTGGTCTCAGATACTTTGAACATGTGTCCCTGGTAAAGGACCTCATGCTTGATAAAATAGAAGGTCGGTGAAAAAGAGGAAGGCCTTCAGCATGATCCATCGACCCAGTCGCTGCAACAGCAGGTTCAAAGCCAACACTTGTGAGGATGCCAGGGGGCCAGGCAGTGTTTCATTCTGTTGTACAAGGAGTTGTTATGTACTCAACACTATGGGTTGAGTGCATAACAACAGTTACTATCTCTCTGTAGAAAGTTGTCATTTTTCTATGTAAAAATTCAGTCTTACTCTGCAGTCATGATTACATGGAAGAAGGAAAATCACTTGTTTTTAATAAAGAAAAAGAAAACATTTTTTTAAATGTCTTTTTTTAAAACTCATTTTATTAGGGGCTCATATAAATCTTATCACAATCCATGCATCCATCCATTGCGTAAAGCACATTTGTACATCCATTGCCCTCATCATTCTCAGTCAGATCACATTTTTATGCCCAAGATTAACAGGGTTTGATCTTTCTTGGACATGTAGTGGATTTTCTTGGTTAGCCCATGCATTGTCCTGCTAGTGGTATAACAAGTCCCAAGTCTCAAAAAGAGGGTTATGTTTTTTCTTTGAGAAATGAATGTTAACAAACCCTATTTTTTAAAAATGTGTAGATTCCTACTGAGATAAAAATGAAGAGGGATGAAATTAGTGAGGTATCAGGTTCATGGACAGAAGGCCAAATAAATTGATCTCTGGTTTAAATGCAACCTTAAACAACAAACTTCTATAGGTGCTGTTTCCTTCTGTCTAATCCTCGCTCCCCCCCCCAAAAAAAAGAATTCATACTCTTTGATTTGCATCACATTAAAAAGGCAGTTTTATAATCCACCAAAGACTCCGTTTGTGTCCCTTTGAACGTTATTTGAATTGGGGAATCAAAAAGAATTATGATGGGCAAGCTCAGGACTCTAGGATGGATGAAGGTAAGTTTTCCCACGGATACGCTTCTGGCCAACCCTTGCTACCCTCAAAGCATGAGCAGGCGTGTTGTTTCAGTGCCCAAAAGGAAAATTCCTGGGTCCATTTTTTTCTGGGTTTTTGTCTCTAAAATGCAGTTTTGAATTTTTAATTTTCTTAAAATTTCTTCCTATTAAGTAAGCCCCAGGACTGTCCTGCATCCTTCAACAAGGTCCTTCAAGATTACCCTTTGTTCTTTGGAAACCCCAAAGAACAGTTGCCTTTCTAACCTGAGTCTTGTGCCGTGAATTTAGTTCGCCCAGCTGATCCACTGTTTTACTTAAATCTTCTATTTGAAGGCACTCTAATGAGACTAAAAACGTGTATGACTGAGAGAACTTGTCACCACCCAACGCGGATTACAGAAAACTTTAAAAATATTTTAAAAAATAAACTCATGCATGTATGAACTGAAACCCATGTAGCAACAATTTTGACTTCACCTCATCCAAATAACTACTATGCACACACATAAAAGAGGTTCACATCAGTAGTCATCACCAGGAAAATTCCAAAAATGAGAAATTTTGAAGAACATAAATACTGAGTGACAAGGACTCTCACAGCTGGAATGCCAAGCCCAGCATCTCTCCTGAATGCTGGATGCATATTTTCATCTTTCCACTTACTTACTGAGAGACTTTCCCATCTGGATATGTACTAAATAAACACCCTTTTCTACAGGGAAAAAACAAAAAAACTTTTCATTCTCAGTGGTTTGGAAAGCTAGGTTATTCACACAACTACCTTATTTTAACCTTTGAACATTGTAGCTCTTGTACTAAGATAACTTTTCTCTTTGCTCTGGCCAGTAGGAAACTCAAGCCTAAATCTGTCTCAAACCAAGGAGTCGTCTACAGCTCACACTTTGACAGCTAATCTTACTAATTTATTTCTTTTCACCTTCAACCCTCTTTTATTTTATTTTCTAACTCATTGTAATGTTTCTACTGCTGTAAGGCATTCCAAAGCCCAATGATAGGAAAAGAAGCATAAATATGTAAGCTACAATTTAAAAAATTTGAATCATTTATTGGGGGCTCATACAACTCTTATCACAATCCATGCATCCATCCATTGTGTCAAGCATATTTGTACATGTATTGCCATCATCATTCTCAAAACATTTGCTCTCCACTTGAGCCGTTGGTGTCAGCTCCTCATTCTTAAGTAACGTACATTTTTAAATGTAGTTTTCTTCCTAATATTTTCTCCCAACTTAGTGCTGTAAAGTCATCCTTGAGGTTGTCCATTTTCCCAGCCTTCACTGCTATTAGTTCTCCTTTTGCATTATTTCTTGCAGACACTTTTTGGTTTATTATTCTATTGTCATTCTCTTAATTTAGGTAAGCCTCTGTAGACTCTCAGGTTAATCAATACTCCTGTCTCATGAATATGAATATCACACTTTTCTGTGTAAAGATAAATGCGGCACTTGAGCTCATTCCTGAGCGAGTTTTCAGAAAAGACGTAATATCCAGAGATAACGAAAACTATTTTTAGAGATTATAAATGTTCATCATGAATACATCTATACTTCCTTGAAAAGTATGATACAATTTAAGATTCTCTTTTTGATGAGTTATTGAGAGAGGATATGTAGGCACGTGATTTTTAAAAATTTATTCATTTTACTGGGGGCTCATACAACTTTTATCACAATCCAAAAATACATCCATTATGTCAAGCACATTTGTACATTTGTTGCCGTCATCATTCTCAAAACATTTACTTTCTACTTGAGCCCTTGGCATCAGCTCATTCCACCCCCTCCCCATGATGCCCTCCTTCATGAACCCTTGATAATTTATCAATTATTTTGGTCATATCTTACCCTGTCTGACAGCTCCTTTCACCCACCTTTCTGTTGTCCATCCCTTAGCGAGGAGGTTATATGTAGATCCTTATAATCAGTTCCCCCTTTCTACCCCACCTTCCCTCCACCCTCCTGGTATCGCCACTCTCACCACTGGTCCTGAAGGGATCATCTGTCCTGGATTTCCTGGATTTCAGTTCTTATCTGTACCAGTGTACATCCTCTGGTCTAGCCAGATTTGTAAGGTAGAATTGGGATCATGATAGTGGTAGTGTGGGCAGGGAGGAAACATTCAGGAACTAGAAGGAAGTTGTATGTTTCATTGTTGTTACACTACATCCTGGCTGGCTTGTATCCTCCCCAAAACCCTTCTGTAAGGGGATGTCCAGTTGCCTACAGTTGTCTTGGGTCCGCAATCTGCACTCTCCCTCATTCACAATGATTTGATTTTTTGTTCTTTGATGCCTGATACCAGATCCCTTCTACACCTCATGATCACACAGGCTGGTGTGCTTCTTCCATGTGGGCTTTGTTGCTTCTGAGCTAAATGGCCACTTGTTTACCTTCAAGCCTTTAGGACCCCTGATGCTATCTCTTTTGATAGCTAGCCACCATCAGCTTTCTTCACCACTTTTGCTTATGTACCCATTTGTCTTCAACGATCATATTGGGAAGGTGAGCACACAATGGTATGATTTTTTGTTCTTTGATGTCTGAAACCTGATCCATTTGGCACCTCGTGATTACACAGGCAGGTGTGCTTCTTCCATGTGGGCTTTGTTGCTTCTGAGGTTGATGACCACTTGTTTACCTTCAAGAATGTTTAGATGTACAGCCTCAGCTCGTCTCACACATAGAATGCGTGTGGACGTGGAGAATCCATCTGTGTTTTAAGAGACATTTAAGGGAATCCATTAGCACTCTTTGACTCTCTGAGCATATCCTGATGGCATTTGCCTGGAGTTTCCCAGAAACCAGTGGATTAAAATCCTTATGCGTTTGTATACAATCTCTCCATAACCATCTGGTTCTAAACTTATTATTGGATATAGGCAAGCAAACTCCTGCTTATAGCTCTATTTCTTTTGATTATCTAAAGAGTTGGGGTGTTTTTTCTTTATCATAATGTTGTTGCTGTTGCTGTTACAGCTGTCAACTCCCCGCTGCCCCCAACTCAAAGGAACCTCACTGACGGTAAAGGAAATGCTACTCAGCTCTGCACCCTCCTTAGGGGTTTCATTATCGGACGTTTCGAAGTAGATTGCTAGGCCTTTCTTTGTGGTCTTTCTCCGAGAGCCCCACTGCAACCTGTTTCAACACACACTTCCATTAACAAAGATAGATGTTGTTGTGTATGAGATGCGTTTGGCAAAACTGAACCCAGGCCTCCTCCTATGGAAGACAAGAATTCTACCATGGAACCACCAAGACTCCACTGTATTGTGGTTCCCAGATTTGGAGAGACCACCTCCAAGGGGTGGGGAACACTGGAATGATGGGGCGGGGGGACTGACAAATCAGATACCTATACTTTATCCTGGGCTGTGGGCTATAGTAAAAAAAAGTTTTCATTGCTGGAAGGGGGGCCACCAAGTCTGTCTTTCTTTTTTGAAAAAAGGAGGTGGTCAGCCAAATAAACTTGTGAACTTATGGTGTGATCAGGTCAAAACTTTTCTAACGCTATGAGATCAGTCTTTTTTTTTTAAGGTGAGATAATATTTTCAAATACTTCTGCCTTTATTTAGACTGGGTTTGCCACTTACCATTAAATAACATAAAATAATATTCATTTGAGAGCCTGGCTTTGGGTTGTAACCCTACTAAGTTTTCATATTGCCACGCTGAAGAAAATAGAAATTCAGTTTCTCTGTCACTAAATAATGAGTTTCAAAGTCAACAGCACGATCAGGAAAATACTGGTGCTCACTGACATCTTAGCTTACCACATCCTTTCTTTCAAAAGCAAAAACTTATTAATAAACCGTCATAAAGGCACAGTATGGGGAAAATGAATTTCAAAGAACAGCGGCGTGAATGCTGTATTTTACTTTCGGGTTCAGTAGATTTTTATCTTGAGTAATAGCTTAAAAGATTAACTAGCTATTCATTTCATAAGCTTGAACATACACCTCACAGTAGAAAACAAATTGGCATTTGGAGCTCCTGGATAAAGTGCTATTCAAAGCGGCTCCGTAGTCGTTTAAACATAGAGTGAGTTTTGTGCCTGGCGTTAATGAACCATCTTTCTCGTGTAAAGAAAGCAGTAGGAATAAACTTTAAGTCAAAAGCAAGTTCTTCTGGTCCCTCACCCACAATGTTTATCCCAGTGGGATATGACACAGCCTGTGCAATCGCTATGTTCCACAATAATTATAAAGAGCAATAACATGTGGTATGAATAGAACATGTAACAAAGAACAGCAGTCGATGGTAAAATAAACCACTGGTTCTGTCAAAACTAATAACTTATTTACGCATGCAGAGTCAATGAGTTAAGAGGTCAGATGAGCCCCGTAGTTCAAGCCTCCCAAGGAGCGCATGCAGCTTTCTTAGTGCATCATTTTCAACAGATCCTCCTGAACCATTTTAAGGATCATATGAAATTGACTGGCTTGCACTCTTGGCTCCTGTAAGAACCTATGTCCCCCTCTCTCAAAGGAAGGCCCAAGATACTCAAAGGACGCATTCACCTTTTCGCGGCTTCTGGGAAGAGGTGGAACACTGTGAGAACGCTTGTCACAAATTCAGTATTCACGATCACAGCACACCCGTTCCATCTTTTGTAGCAATGGAAGTAATTGTACCGTGTGACGCCCAAAGCCTCTTTAAAACGTTATGTCTCCCGGTGTCCTTAAAAGGCAGTGCATTTCTCATTGATCAGCCCATTTCATTTTGATTTAAAATGCAGATCATTCCTTCCCATGGAAATCTTTGCACTTTTATTTATAAATGTATAGGAGGAAAAATCCATTGGAGACGTACGCCGCCTCATAAATTATGTTTGGTAGTTGAAACAGTATGTGCTTAGGCCCTGCCTTGAACATCCTCCTTTATTAGAATGCTATTTATTGCCCACCAGCTGCACTGCTTAGCTAAGAAAGTTCTTGACACCAGCGATTGCTTTTCAGCACCACTGCTTCCGGCTGCTAACAGGGGCGTCTATTTCCGAATGAAGCCACCCCTCTGAAGCGCTTCCTTCTGCCTCACAGATACGGCCTGTCACCGTGATGCTGGGGAATGGCTGGGGGAGGGGGCCGCACCCACTCGTGCTCTATGATCTCCCAGGCTGTAAATCCTGTCTGGCGCTAAGATTTCTCGCCACACAGCACTGGCCTGCGAGCTGTCAACTACGTTCAGGGTATCTACCCATCGGTAACGGGTCTTTTCAAAATGAAGATGTGAATTTATCTGGTGACCAGAGGGTGTGTCGCAGTCGCTGGCGCGCATTTCGGGGGCGAGTCCACGGTGCCTATCAGCCCTAGACACTGGTCTCGATTTCAGGACGTTTCCCAGCAAGGGAGGCTAGACAATGGTAATGACTCTTCTTCTGTGAAAGACGATGATTACACTCTCATGAACAGTTAACCCTCTGCCGCCTGTGCCAGGGGCATCCAGACCAGCCAAGCAAGAAAGGTATCGAAATGGGGGGGTGTCTCAGCTCCGTCTGACTGCGCAGTAAGACCACTTTGAAAGGGACTCTTCCAAACCACAAAGATGGGGGCCCGCGCGCCAGCACGTTGCAGTATTTGCTGGTGGGATCTGCGTCCGTGCCGCCCTCCCACCTGTGTGACCGCTGATCGGGCTCCAGCCTTCAAGGCGCCCCCCCGACCCCGTGAACAGGGACACGGAATCGCCCTGCTGTCCCCTGGAAAGGAATCTCCCTCTGGGCCAAGGTGGGGGCTTTCAGGAGGGTGCGCAGGGCAAGCTTCCGCAGCAGATACCTGAACCTGTGATCCTGGAGAGCTCTCTGGAAGTGGCGTCAAGCCCGGCGGCCTTCGGAAGGCGCCCATTTCCCCCCCTTGATGACACAGGAGGACAAGCAGAAAATTGATTTCTAGATGCAGGCCGAACATGGAACTTCAGGCCACTCTGCCCCCGACTGCAGCAGAGGAAGGCCTGAGTAGTCTTCATTGCCAGCTCGGAAATGCAGGTTTTTTGGGTTTTTTTTGCTTTTTTTTGAGAAAACGTCATTTTCCTCCCCCCTTGCCCCACCCACATTTGCTTTTAATGCCACAGGGCGTTTTGCTTGGCATTGGACAGGGGATTGGGTTGCCATAGTGAGTGGCCGTGATTGACAGTCCCTTCTACCTGAGGTTCACCACCCACTTGACCAAAGCCCAGAGGACCAAGCCAGGGGGCAGAGCTGACTCCTGCCGACGCTGCGACACAACACGACACTTCCGTAAGGTTGTAACCGTTCTCCGTTCTCTCCTGTGACCCGTGCTAGGCATTGAGGTGCAGTCAGTTAATATGGCCCTGCTGGTCATAATTCCTTCCGGAATATGTTATCATTCTGGACTTTATGCCCCTGGATATAGGCCCATTGTAAGGAGCCCAGGTGGTGTAGTGGTTCCGCATCGTAGGGCTG
Source organism: Tenrec ecaudatus (assembly GCF_050624435.1). Lineage (NCBI taxonomy): Eukaryota > Metazoa > Chordata > Mammalia > Afrosoricida > Tenrecidae > Tenrec > Tenrec ecaudatus. The sequence continues at coordinate 93,608,448 of NC_134543.1, forward strand.
CGATCAGTGAGGTTGACAGTTTGAAACTACCAGCAGCGACACAGAAGTAAGACGAGGCTTTCTACTCCCGTGAACAGTTACAGTCTCGGAAACACACGGGGCGCTCACGATGCAGGGAAAAGCCGTACCTCTGTTTCCGGCAGGCATGTTAGTAGGAGACCCGCTGGGACTTTGGGACCATTTTTGGCTTCTGGCTCTGGACTCGGTATTCGTCGCCCTCTGATTGACCTTTAGATGTTGGACTGAACAGCGCCCACAACCGCTGGCGACACTTCCGAAACGTTCCCTGCGTTTCTGTGGGACGTTGTAGTGCGTCGCAGAACCCGGGGACATGAGGGAATATGTTCAAGGGAGAAGCGGGGGGACATAGGCAGCAGAAGAGCATCTTGGAGGCATTGGACATCTGAGACGTCATGAAGCTCCAACTCCCTGAGAGGGCTCCGGTATTACCCTTCGAAAAGCAATGATTTGGGCAGGTAGAAACTGCCAACCTTTCCGTTAGCAGCCAAGTTCCTCAGCACCGAGCCACCGAGCCGCCTAATCATTTGGCAAGAAAGTCTTGTCATCTTTCTCATTGCAGACCTAGACTGAACCTCGACAACCAGAGTTGCCTCTGATTTCCCCAGTGCCTGTTCACGTTTTCTTGTTTCCTCTTGCGCCAGTCTCCAGTATCATCTTGGAACAAAGAGCAGGAGAGACGGCATTAATTCCAAATCTCACATGGACAAGTGAAAAATGCTGACCTGAACATAAGCAGGGATCCTGAGGTGGTGGTGGTGGGGGGGGGGGTGTTAGTATTGGCAACAGGAAACAGGAAGAAGCAACCAGATATTCTGAACTTCCTGTGCATTAACCATCTAGAAAAGTGAAAGGGAGAGAGAGGGATGAGGTTTTGGTAGATTGACTTATTTCTTCTCATAAGCATGTAAATCATAATAATAACATTTTAAAATTTAATTAGTACGTTAGTAAAATGTCCTAAACAGCATATATATGCTCTTGATGGTCAATAAATCAGTAATGAAATTGATTTTTTAAAAATAAATAAAAGGACCAGGCTTGCTGGTTGAATGGAGTCAAGTGGGACTCCCAAGGCTACAGCCCTAGCCTGCAGGTCTGGAACGGAGCTTCCCTCCCTGTCAGAATTCTCAACGATCGAAGCTCAAAGGGGCAGCAGGCACCGAAAGTCAAAGTGCAGAAGGTTGGACAGAAGGGGAAATAAACACAGGAGACACAGGGAGGAGGCAAAGGTACACCGCGGGGACTGCGTGCCTGAGCCGAATCAGGATGTGGGTGAAATGCTGAATGTGAAACTGTGATGTGTCTGCAAACTGTCACCTCATTCACCGAATTTAAGAAAAAATTAATTTGTGCTTCTTTAAAAAAAATAAAGAATAATGGGTTTGGTAGTAGACAATGTATTTGAAACTTTTTTTTTTTTTTTGCAATCACATCCAGTTCAAAAAGTAAAAACAATAGGATCACCAGACAAAGGCAACGGTGACGCTAGAAATAGACTTCAGAACTCAGGTTGAGCACGTGGCTTGAGTACCAAAGGCATCATGCTACTGCCCCCCATCAACATGATCTTCTATCTGAAGGACCCGCAGGCACCCCCTCACTTAGCATTGATTAGGGATGCTAGGAACGCACATGGGGGGCAACTCAGCAAAAGAGAAAGCTGCACCTGTTTCCTGCTGTCCTGGGCAGTCCTCTGAGTTCATTCTGTAATAGCCCTTCAACAAATATCTACCGTGTGTCCACTAACCCCAGGCTCTATTAAATGTTACAGACCTCTAAATGTTATAGATCTCTAAATTCTGTATTTCTAAGATATTACTCTCAACAGTAACTATGCGATAAAACAAGGTCTGAGCAGCCAATTGAACCACGTATAGGAAAGGTTACACTCACTGGGTTTTGTAGGATACGTGTCACCAGCTTCCACGGCAATGTTTAGAACTTCTCAGTTTCTTCAAGATATCCGACTCTTGTTTATTAGCCATATGGAATGCCCTCACTTCACAAGATCCAAATGAATGTGAGGCACCTCTCTGAGCTATTAGAAGTCACTGGGTGATACAAACAGGTTGCATTTGAGCCTGCCCAGCAGTACATCTAAGAGATAGATGCCCGACAGTCCGCTTCCAGAAAGATTACAACACGAAACCCTCCAGAGCAAGCCTACTCTAACACACGGATCTGCATAAGCCAGAAATCAAGGGGACGGCCAAGGCCTTGATTTGGAGTTTCAGTGGTTGAACATGGTTAAACTTTTGGCGACTAACCAAAAGGTTGGTGGTTCCAATCTACCCAGAAGCACCTCGAAATCAATTTCTGGCTGCCCACTTTCCATAGGTAAAGTCAAACCAAACTCACTGCCATCGAGTCAGTGCGATCGGGTCATAGCAAGCCCCTGTGGATTTCAGAGACTGCAACTGTGTATGGGAGTAGAAAGCCCAGTCTTTCTCCTAGGACCCTGCTGGAGGTTTTGAACTCTCAACCATGTGTCTGGTAGCCCAACACATAACCACTACACCAGCAGAGCTCCCGTCAATAAATGGTAGCTATTGACTATGTTGTGGTGTACAGTTGTACTCTGAAAACCCATGGGAGCACCGTGAGGCGGAACGGACTTGACAGCTTGGCTTGCTTTTTGTAACTGGTAAAAATTAAATCAACTAGAATTATGTAGTCGTTGTTAGTTCTCTCATCTGCATAAAGTGAAATAGTTATTAAATAACTGCATCTAAATTTCAGTAAGGAAAAATAAATACATGTGAATAGAATCAATTAATGGATACTCCAGTGCCCTATCAGGAATTCTACATTTATTACATCAGATCAGCAGAATAAACATAACGAGATGGCACTTGTAATTAGACTTCCTCTCAAGTGAACCTAGTAGAATTAAGTGACCTGATCCACACGATTTTATCTTAGTTGCAAGAGAGTAAAATGAGCAATGATAACAGTTATGTTGAATGAAATGACACAGAAAAAACAAAATGAACATAATACATGTAGAATCTGGAGCCAGATTGTGTAAATGAGAATTCTGACTGCAACATTTGGGCAAGTTACACAACCTTTCAATATCTCCTCTGTAAAATGGGTGTGATAAGTTTATCTACCACATAAGATTATCCTAAGGAATAAATGAATTTATATATGCAAAGTACCCAATAAATTCAGCTGTTTATTATAATGTAAGTAATATTAGTGTAAATTAATATATGTGAGAGGGCTTCCAAAAGTTCATGGTAAAATTATATTATATTTTATTTATTTTTAATCATTTTATTGGGGGCTTGTACAATTCTTATCACAATCCATACATACATCCATTGTGTCAAGAATATATGTACATTTGTTACCATCATCATTCTCAAAACATTTGCCTTCTACTTGAGCCCTTAATATCTGCTGCTCATTTTCCCCCTCCCTTCCCACTCCCCCCTACCTCATGAACCCTACATCATTCATATATTATTATTATTTTGTCATATATTACACTGTCCGATGTCTCCCCCACCCTTCTTCTCTGCTGCCCTGCCCCCAGGGAGGAGGCTTGACGTAGATTCTTGTAATTGGTTCCCCCTTTCTACTCTACATTCTCTCCACCCTCTAGGCATTGCCACTTTCACCACTGGTCCTGAAGGAGTCATCTGTCCTGGATTCCCTGTGTTTCCAGTTGCTATCTGTGCCTATGTACATCCTCTGGTCTAGCCAGATTTGTTAGGTAGAATTGGGATCATGATAGTGGGGGCGGGGGGAAGTATTTAGGAACTAGAGGAAGGTTATATGTTTCATCATTCCTATCCTGCACCCTACCTGGCTCATCTGCTCCCCACAACCCTTCAGTAAGGGGTGTCTGGTTGGCTACCATTGGGCTTTGAGTCTCCACTCTGCACTCACCCACATTTTCAATGATATGATTTCTTGTTCCTTGATGCTTGATAGCTGATCCCTTCGACAGCTCGTGGTCACACAGGCTGGTGTGTTTCTTCCATGTGAGTTTTGTTGCTTCTGAGCTAGATGGCCACTTGTTTATCTTCGAGCCTTTAAGACCCCAGACGCTGTATCTTTTGATAGCTGGGCACCGTCAGCTTTCTTCACCACATTTGCTTATGTACATTTTTAGGTTTATCTTTCTTTTTAAAATATTTTTCTTTTAATTAATTTATTATTTTATGTGTAATTGGTTTCCCTTTTTATTGTCATAGCTGTGTTCTCACTCATTGCCTATCTTGCAATGACTTGGTTTTTGGTGCATATTATTATCTCTACAGACCTATCTAGATAAGGTAGACTGGATGAATATTCTGGAGGAGAAAACAATGGGGCCAATGGTTCTGGGGGGACACGGGAGAGGGGGAGGAGGAGGCAAGGGGTAGTGTTGACCAACCTAGGGACAGGGGAGCAGTAAGTGATCCAAAATCAGTAGCAAGGAGGATGTGAGTGGCCTGGTAGGGATTCAGCAAGGGCAAGGTAACTGAGAGAAATGACTGAAACCCAAATGAAGGCCGAGTATGATAGTGGGACAAGAGGAAAGTAAAAGGAAATATAGGAAAGAACTAGGTGACAAAGGGTATTTATAGAGGTCCAAAGACTGGAATGCACATATGTAAATATATTTATATGAGTGTGGGGAAACAGATCTACGTGCATATATTTAAAGGTTTAGTACTAAGGCAGCAGATGGACATTGGGCCTCCACTCAAGCACTTACTCAATGCAAGAACACTTTGTTCTATTAAATTGGCATTCCAGGATGCACACCTTCCTGACACGATTGCTGAAGAAAAATGTACATTATCTTTTAAATACATTTTTCCATGATGTTTGTTTGTTTAAATGTTTAGTCTTGGAAGGCATTTATTTTTTTAAGATCATTTTATTAGGGGCTCTTACAGCTCTTATAACATTCCATGCATCAATTGTGTCAAGCATATTCGTACATATGTTGCCATCATTATCTTATAAACATTTACTTTCTATTTGAGCCCTTGGTATCAGCTCCTCTTTCCCCCCTCCCACCCTCATGACTCTCTGATAAATTATAAATTATTATTTTTTTCATATCTTACACCAACTGCTATCTTCCTTCCCCCATGGTTTCTGTTGTTTGATCATTGCAGCCTACCCCACCCCTGCCGCAGGGTGGTGGTGGTTATGTGTCAATCATCTCGATTGGTTCCCCCTTCCTCACCTCATCGCCCCACCTTACCCCTAACCTCCTGATATTGCTACTCCCATTTCTGTCCCTGAAGGGTTTATCTGACCTGGATTCAGTGTGTCATGAACTCTTATCTGTATCAGTGTACAGGATCCAATCTGGCCCAAAGTGGAAGCAGGTCTGGGGTCATGATAGTGAGGGTGAGGAAGCCTCAAGGAACCAGAGGCATATTGTGTGCTTCATCGGCGCTCTTCTGCGCCCTGGTTGATTCATCCCTTCCTTGTGATCCTTCTGTGAAGGCATGTTCCATTGTCTACAGATGGGCTTGGGGTCTCTGCTCCAACTCCCTTCACTGTCAAGAATGTGTTTTTGTTTGTTTATTTGAGATCTTCTGATGCCTGTTTCCTGATACTGTCTACATATCAAGATAGCACAGGTTGGTGGGCTTCTTCACATCAGCTTGTTAATTCTCTGCTAAGTAAATTCTCTGCCGTTTGTTTAACTTCAAGCCTTTAAGACCCCAGATGCTATATATTTAGATTTTCCATGAATTTTTGGAAATATATATAGGTATATATATTGCAACAATCCTTTGCCTACTTGTCTCACACACACACACACACACACACACACACATCAAAACAAAAACATAGTTTCCTCCTCTATACCATTCCTTAATGCTTTCCTAGGTAGATCAATTCCTTTCCCCCAAGTATTACCCCCTTATTTCATTTCACTGCTTATTAAAATCAAATATTCTCTTTCTCCTCACTTAAAGAACTCCTAAAATCCCTCTTCCCCCACAGAACATTGCCTGACTTGTATAAGATGATAAATCTCTTTCCCCTTCAGTTTCAACAAGCTACTTATACAACACAAACAAGAAGCACACCAAAGCTTGTAAGTCAATGTTTACATTATGTTCTAGCGAATGCAGTTTTGCAATGTGCACGGTTTAGACTGTAGGCTTCTTGCCAGGGCAGGAGTTTTGTCTGCTTAATATGTTGTCTAGCCTTGTACGTGGGATAGTGGGAGTTGGATGTATGGGGGAGGAGGGATGGAGGAGGCAATACTTTGATAATATTTTTGTGCTGCCTAGCACCCAGAATAGTCTGGCCATTTGCTTCCATAAAAGATTACAGCAAAAAAAAAAAAAGAAGACATTCTGAAGCACAGTTCTACCCTTTCAATGGTGTCCATGAATCATAAGGTCTGTTTGTTTTGGTTTCTGCTTTGACACTCCAACAATCCACTGCAAGGGCATGGTGCAGACCAGATAATGTTGGGCCTTCATGTCTTGAGAGCATACCTTGACATGAGGAAGGCCCGGGAGAAAGAGGACAGGCACATGGGACTCGCTTCTGCATGCCATGGCAGTCTTTGTGAGCACGGATGTCTGGGTAGGAAGAATATCAAGAACTGTATAGGGGGAAAGGAGTCATGGTCAGTCCACCTGGAAATTGTATATATAAGAAAAACGTTTCCCTTGTTGGAAGAGCCTTCTCTCCATCCTTGGCCTAAATTATTTAAATTGTTAGGCACCCAGGATGCACCTTCAGCTCCACTGTGCTCCAGGAACAGTTTTGTGTCTCTCCCTCAGAATTAAAGTAGCTCTATTCATGTCTGCTGCGGGGAGTTGAACTGACTATGGGCGACTTCAGGGCCTTGAGGAATCCACCACAGGGGAAGTACGCACACCTATGATCATCTAAGACGACGGTGTTCAGATTTGGCTACTGAGAAAAATGGCGTGGTGGCCACATCTGACTTCTCCCAGCTTCAGTATGGCGAAGGAAAAGTCAACCGCACGCCAACCCAAGGCTGACTGCCACGTGGCAGAGGTCAGACCTGCCTCCACCCTGCATCCTTTGTTGACCCTCTTCCTCGCACTGCACTCTACCTCTCTGTTGAGTTCCATGCACAGCTTGCTGCATTGGCCACAGAGACATCCCAGGCAGCACTCAAATTATGAGCGTTTGTTGGGGAAGTGAACAGGTTATCACAATCCAGGATCAGAACACCTTAATGATGCATTGAACCTACTGCATTGTATAATAGTGCATTGTGCGCTAATAAAACTGTTGTTTGTTTTTAAAGAAAAACAACATTAAAGATGCAGTCTTTGTCCACAACAGTGCCTTTTCTCAGCAAGCAGCTGCATGTCTCTCTGACCCTCAGTCTCCCAGCCACTTGGTCCCTTAGTTTCTTCTGCCCTGATATTTAGTAAGCTCCCTGCCTGCTGGTCTGCACCCCCAGAACCCCCATGCAGCCTCTGGTGCCCCGGGTCCCCCACCACTTTAGAAAAATTTCACACAAGCACTGCTGGTGATTGTTCTCTCTCGGTGGTCCTGGGATTCTCTCCCTGTTCCTGCTTCTTAGATGGTTCCCTTATAGGCAAGAAAATGGCAGCTCAAGCTGACCGATGCCCTCTATTAGTGTTTCACACACCTTGTTTGCATAGACCCACTCAGTCACCTGTGTTGCAGAGAAATGGCTCGAAGATAAATACAAGAGGTCATTAATTTCACATTGCCACTGGTAATCATTGGAGTCACCCAGAAACATTTCAAAATACTAATGCAGACAGAAGTTTAGTTTTTAGCCTGAGCATCAAAAGTTGCCTCAAAGCTTCCTGTGTGTTATTGAAAGCATATTGAAGAAGCACTGATCAAGTTAGCAAATAATCTAGCAATCTAGCACCCATCAACTAAGGCAGCATGCGGTGCCCTAGGTGTCTTTGAAAGGAGGCCCAAAAGGTCAATGGACAATGCAGTAACACGCCGGATCCCAGGACTGGCCCTGATGTGTCAACCTGCCCATCCACAAATATTTCATGACCATTTGCCATGTGATAAATTCTAGATTGAATCTCAAAGGGGCTGAAGTGACGATCTTTAGTTACTTTCCTTAAGTAATCGAACACTTTCTTTCGCAACTTCCTTTCATACTCTGCTTCTACAGTGCCCTGCTTCATTCTCCTGAGGGTTGGGAAATAGCAGGATGGCAATATCTTGTTTGTTTGTTACCTGACAAGATTGAGTGAAAAGAAAGCAGTCTTGACAGGATATGATTATTCATTTGCCATAGTTAGAAAGAAGAGGATGTTTAGAAATCAAATGCCTTTTCCTCTATTTCCTAATAAAGTAAAATTTCATTGAAATCAACAAGTGTCTCAAGGAACTAACTACACACACTCACTGTCTGGTTACCTGGGAAGAGGAGCCTCAGCGATAGTGAAAAAGAAGGAAAGCAAAGTGTAAGATGAGCAGAGACAAAGGGAGCAGGGTGATAAAAGCAGGACAGAGCCAAGTGCAGAGGAAAGGAGCCAGAAAAGAGAAAAGCGGGCAGGGTCGTGGCACAGCCGGTCTCAGCACTCAGGGCCAATTGCACCAGGAAAAAGCATCTCCCAGCAAATTCACCCAAAATGAGTCAGCGTGTGCATCCTTAAGTAATTCAAAAGAGTTTGCTTAGAACTATTTTCAAATGAATCTAAAAAACCGTGAAAGCAAATGGATTTCATGTTCAAGTAAATATGTACCTGATGGTAGTGCTTCCTAGAATCCAAGAGAGTGTGTGATTTGGGGTGTAAAATAGAGGCTCAGTGACACTGAGGGGAAGCCCTCAGTGAGGTAGGTTGACCCCACAGGCATACCACCGGATGTGCAAGCACCAGTGATCATGGAGATGATGCAGGACTAGGGGATGTATTCTTCTGTTGCACATGAGATAGCCATGGGTCAAAGCAACCCAATAGCAGCTAACAGCACTCTGCCAAAATAAAATTTGTAACATAGTGTGTTTGTCTGGGTACTTAGAGAAACAAATTCACAGAAATTCATGTATAAGAGAGAGTTTTATATAAAGGGTAAGTTTGCATTAAAAAAAAAATCCCAACCCAGTGCTGCCTAAGCCCACAAGTCCAGCATTAGCCCACTAACCCAGATGACCAACACCAATCCAGAAAGTCCTCTTCCATCTCACAGAACACACACTATGATGCCGACTGCAGGAGGAAAGCTGAGTCAGTGAATGTGTAAACATCTCAGCGCTGGCTGGGGTCTCCATATGGCTGCTCCAGCACCCAGGGCTGCATCGGGGTAGGTCCATGTGGCTTCTCCTTGGGGATTTCTTGCAGGAAGTGAGCCTTGCCAGTTGAAGCAGGGAACGGCTAAGGCAGCTGCACCCTGGTCTGACCATCACAAAGCAAGAGACCTGAGAACTGGAAAGGCGAGGCTCACTGAACCATTTATCTCTCCGCCTTTCAATTAACCCCACATGTGTTTATTGGCCAGGTTGGCACAATAAACTTTAACTATATCAGATAACATATGACACCCTTTGTTTCACTTTCAACATCTGCAACACATATTTGGAAAACATTTGAAGTTTTCCACATAAGGTTTTTCTGTGAGTCTTTACAAAATGTTTTTCTATTTATTTATCCCTGAGCAATTTCTATTCCTCAGTCATTAACTGTTCAAACACTGCCAGATAATCATATGCCCAGCAGTGGTTTTCAATCAATTTATTTAGTTTACTAAGATGTCTTTCACTTGTATCACAATGTTCTACATCTTTTGAAAAAATGTGTTTTTCTCCTGGTTATATATTATATTGTATCATATTGTTGCTTTTTGAAATATTTGATAGTCATTGAGAAACTCTGATACAATAAAAAGAAGAACAATTAGCAATAGACTAGTATGGTTCTGAATTTACTCATTGCCATTGAATCAGTGCCAACTCATAGTGACCCTATAGGAAAGAGTGAGGCTTTAAATCTTTATGGGAGCAGAAAGCCTCATCTTTCTCTCATTAGTGGCTAATGGGTATGAACTGCTGGCTCTGTAATTAACAGTCCAACATGTGCCCCACGACACCACCACCGTTTCTTCAGTGGTACAATGAAAACCATCACTACCATGCCATCAGTAGATTCTGACTCTTAGTGACCTTAAAGGCAAGGTAGAACAGCACTGTTCAGAGAACTGAAAAATTATACTCTGAGTATATCCCCTAGAAACTATAACTATATTTTCAGGAGAAGCACGCCCATGTAAACACACATACATATTACATATATAGTGTGCAAAGGAAATGTATCTGTTAGGGGATTCTGTGATTTCCAAAATATATATACTGTGCATGTTATTTGTGTAAAAATACAGTGGTAATTATAAATAGCTGGGTATAAAAGTAACCACTGGGGCTTGCATGATGGAATGATTTGAAATATACCACCAAGAGTGCTCTCCTGACTTAGCTGCTACCTTACATGTGTTGAGACCAGTACAATAATGGGGGTCATACGCACCAGGGAAACTGGAATATAAAACATCCAGAAGTTTGCTGCCAGCATCATTGGAACTCTTCATGCCTTATCCACACAATTTGCTGTGATAAATTCTTGTGGTCTGCATATCTTTAAAAATATATCAAATTGCAAAGTTTTCTTAGGAAAAGGACAGACAGAAGGAAAGCGTTGCCTTCACCTCAATCAAGACCCCATAACTGTTTAACTATGAAGTCTGTGTAGTTGAATGTGCAAACATAAATGAGGAGAGCAAACCATTAAAATTAAACCAGGATAGGGGTGCAGGCTCTGTGGATTATCAGCAGTTAAAGGAATCTCAAGTAACTACAAAACCATTAACAATGTAGTTAAGGATATAAAATAAATCTGGAAAGCTCAGGCTAAAGGCGGCTGTCAAGGAGGATTTACAAAAGAAACCACATCTGTTCAAAGCACCTCTGCTTAAAAAAAAAACCTCTCACAATTCAGCAAGTGGAAAAGCCAAATGTTATCAGGAACTCAAGAGACAAACACAAACTGATGATCATAGCATTGTTTTAATATAGCATAGTAATCATGGGAGAACGAGGAGGAATTTCTGGCAACGTTGTTTACATCTCTCTCCTGTGAGCAATCAAGTAAAGAGAGGATCTTTTAACCCAGAACGATTGCAATATCCCTCTGCGTCATCACATCCTGAATCAAGTTTCTAGCCACAAAAACAAGAAACAAGTGGCAATATGGTCAATTTGTGTAATCAGCCAATGCAGAGACCAGTCAACTCTGAAAGAAATCATCCTGGGAAGCTTATTATGCCCAATTTAAAATAATAAGCCAAATGAACCATCAGACGGAGGAACAGAAAGCACCATTTCTTGCTGCCAGCCCAAAGGGAACTGCTCTGATCGTGCTAAGCAATTTGTCAGAAAGAGACAGGGAGAGCTCGCTAGTATTATTAGCACATTAACCACCCCTTTTATAGTTGGACACAAGGCATGATTATGCAGGGTGAAATTCAAGAATTCTATTAGAAAAAAGTAGTTGCACACACCAGATTGACTTGAGATACCAAAGACCCATCCCATCCATTGCCCTGAAACGTTTGTAAGTGATCAACTGGAAATAAAGTTCCATTATTGTTGCTTTAAATATAGCATTCTATACACTCTCTAACAGGATGAAGCCCAGAATTTATGAACATCAACGACTGCAGCCTTCAGTATGAATTACAACTCAATGCAAAGAAAAGCAAAAGCCTCACAACTAGACCAGGAGATAACATCATGATAAACAGAGAAAAACTTGAAGTTGTCAAGGATTTAACTTTGCTTGATTCCACCATCAATGTTCATAGAAACAGCAGTCAAGAAATAAAAGGACGCATATTGCATTGGGGACATTTATTAAAACAACGTGTGATCAACAATATGTCTTTGCCCCTTCAGTTCTGGATAACATTTGTAGTTTGCACTTGCGGAATTGTGAGGGTTTTTTGGTTTCGTTTTGTTTTTAAGCAGAGGTGCTTTGAACAGATGTGGTTTCCTTTGCAAATCCTACTTGACAGCTGCCATTTAGTCTGAGATTTTTAGATTTATTTTATATTCTTAACTACATTGTTAATGGTTTGGAAGTTACTTGAGTTTCCTTTAACTTCTGACAATTTAGAGAGAGCACTCCCATTCCCGTTTTATTCATTTCTTCCCAAAGAGAGCTGCCCAAATCTGTTGATGCAACAGATTAGAAACATTGTAATTGTTTGCCCCAATCCTTTATATTTGAGTATTCAACGATGTAGACTTCATAGTTAAACAATTAAGAGGTCTTGAGTAAGTTGAGGGCAATGAAACTTTGCAACTTGCTATGATTTTTTTAAAGAAATGTAGATCACAAGTTTTTATCACAGTGAATTGTCGGTATAGACACAAAAGGATATCATAGATCTTCACAGCGCTGTTATTTTTAACACTCCCAAACTTGAAACACTAAATTATCTTTAAATAGTTCTTTAAATGAATAAACAAATTGTGGTATATCCATTCAATAAATACTACTCAGCCAACTAATCATACATAATAACATCGATGAATCTGAAAAACATTTTGTTAAGCAAAGTAGCCAGACACAAAAGAATGCATACTGTGAGACTTCGTTTATATTCTAAATTAAACAAATAGATATATGTTGTGTGTGTGTGTGTGTGTGTGTAATCAGTGTTTACTTGGGCTCAGAGTTATATTGGGGCTAGCTGCAAATGAGTAGGATGGAATTATATGTCTTGAATATAGTGGAGATTCTGTGGACATATACATTTATGAAAAATCATAAAGCTGTAGACTAAAAATTGATGTATTTTCTCATAGGAAATTACACCTTTAAAATTGATTTAAAACTTGAGAGCCATTACAAATTCTATACCAAAAAGGTAAGGAAATAATAAGTAAATAATATAAACATGCAGGCATTTCTGGAGAAAATTACAAAATATTATTAAGGGCATGAAAAAAAATCCACTAGCATCATGTTTATTCCAATTTATAGCAAATCTAAAGAAAGTTTCCAAGGTGCTAGATCTTCATGGGAACATATAGAAAGACCTAAAGAGAAGGGAAGAGATACCATGTTAATGTAAAGGAAGACTTCATGTCATGAAAACGTGAAAAATGTAAACAACATTGTGCCAAAAATAGCCAAGAAAAATTTCAAGAATAATGATTATCACTGAAGGGTTAATTATAAGTGATGTGATAAAAAATCAAATTTAAAAACTTGATAATAAATTAATTTAGATCATTTTATTAAAAAATAAACAAATGTGAGTTTGGTTTTAGTTTTTTTATTAAAAAAAGAAAATAGTTTAATTCTGCCTTTTAAAGAAAATAAGGTCAAGTTGGTTTTCATTAGGGTTTAAATATATTATGAAAAATCCAAATTATTTTGAAAGCATTACATTCAAAGATTTTATCTATTACAGATAATGTTAGTGTGAAGACATACTTTATAATGTTGTAATGTTGGTTCTGTGACAGTCATTTTTTCAAGAATTAAGTCAATTTAGAACACTGGGAACTCAGGATAAAAATTTTGTGCAGACTAAATTCTAGCTCCAACTTAAGAGCAATTAGTTCTTACATCATGGCCTTGTTCGGTACTTACCCTGAAGAAGGGAACACAGAAGACATGGGTGCTATAGCAAAATGTGGGGAAGAAATTAGATGGTGCCCAACTCTCAGATAAAATAGCATCTGGGGTCTTAAAGGCTTATCTCCAAACAAGCCGGCATCTAAGTGATATTCCAACTAAATCCACATGGAAGAAGCACACCAACATCAATTACCAAAGGATTGAAAATCATTTAACCCACCATCAAAGGAGGGAATAGTGTCAGGGCCTAAACTGTGATAATCCAGTTTGCAGAAGACTGTGACTGACAGTGGGGGCCCAAGATACATTTGTGGGAGCTCCCTAGGACGGAGGCCTCCGGTGCTCTCCCTCTCTCCAGAACAGAGGGATGGGAGGAGAGTGGTGACTAAACAGAGTGCATGGGAGAGACGCCTACAGGGTTAAAACCACGTCAGTTGATCCCACCTCTGACACACGCTGCACCTGATCTGATTTTCAACATGTTCCATGCTTTTTGTTCCCGCTTGTTCTTATTTTGGGGTTTATCTCAGATGTGTATGTCATGGGGAGTCACCCTCTTGAATTTGTGATGTTTTTCTGGTTGTTGGCATATGAAACTCAGGATTGATGAACCTATAGGGACAGCAAGTAGAATAAGGGTTTGGGGTGAGGTTACAGTGTTGGCAGGGGGCTGGCGGGGTGAGGTGGTAAGAGGGAGATGATGCTCAGGAGCCCGGGAAGGAAACGAATGTTTGGAAACTGATTGTGGGAGCCAGTGTACCATACTGCTTGACGTGATTGAATTAAGGAATGATATATGTATCAGCGCCCAATTAAACACATTTTTTATTCACAGTTTATTTCATTTCTACTGTTATTAACCACTTTCAAGTTCCTTAAGGAACCCTGGTGGTGTAATGGTTACACTTGGGGCTGCAACCCGAAAGGTCAGCAGTGCAAAACCTCCAGCCACTCCAAAGGAGAAAGACTACGCTTTCTGCTCTGGTAAGCAGATGGTCTTGGAAGCCTATCCTATAGGGCCACCATGAATCAGCGTGATGGCAGTATGTCTGCTTTTGGAGTTTACTCAACCTAGCACTTGGAGGAGTGAGTCTGAGGAAACATAGACGCTAGCACCAGCCTCTACTATCTTTTTCTTCCTCCGCCGTTCCCCCCCCCCCCCCGCCCCCCGCAACACTCCATGACTCCTACTTTAAGCAGTCAGGGAATTTCCGTTGTGAGATGGCTCAATCTGCTTTCAGTGCTATCAGGTACCATGTCGGTTATCAATAATGGTGAGCTGTAGAAAATGACCTCTGGGGGAGCTGTCAGGGAAGCATTGAACTGCTAACCGCAGAGCTGGTGGTCCACACCCACCAGCCCCTCCGGGGGCCGTTGAAGCTGTCTGCAACTGTAAAGAATGACCACCTTGGAAACCCAGTAGAGGACCTCTATGAGTCCGAATCAACTCGAAGTCAATGAGTTTGATTTAGTTATGGCAAAGGAGAAACATAGGACAGGTAGTATCATCAGGAAAAGCCAAAATGTTATTCCTCTTCTGAATCACAGCCTGATACAATAAATGTTTTCTTTTTTTAATTAATTTATTCTTCTCTGGGTCATTGGTTTTCTTTTTTGTTGTCATCGTTGTGTTCTCTTTTGTCACTTAGTTTTGCTATGCCTTGTTTGTGATCACGAGGTGTCAAAGGGAACAGGTATCAGGCATCAAAGAACAAAAAAATCCGATCATTGTAAATGTGGGTGAGTGCAGAGTGGAGACTCAAAACCCATCAGTAGGCAACTGGACACCCCCTTACTGAAGGGTTGTGGGGAGGAGATGTGCCAGTCAGGGTGCAGTGTAGCAACGATGAAACATACAACTTTCCTCTAGTTCTTAAATGCTTCCTCCCCACCACTATCATGATCCCAATTCTACCTTACAAATATGGCTAGAAAAGAGGATGTACACTGGTACAGATGGGAACTGGAAACACAGGGAATCCAGGACAGATGATCCCTTCAGGACCAGTGGCGAGAGTGGTGATGCCTAGAGGGTGGAGGGAATGTGAAGTAGAAAGGGGGGACCAATTATAAGAATCTACCTATAGCCTCCTCCCTGGAGGATGGACAGCAGAGAAGAGGGCGGGGGAGTTGTCAGACAGTGTAACATATGACAAAATGACAATAATTTATGAATGATGAAGGGTTCACAAGGTAGGGGGAGTGGGGAGGGAGGAGGAAATGAACAGCCAATATTAAGGGCTCAAGTAGAGGGCAAATGTTTGGAGAATGATGATGGCAACAAATGAATGTATGTGCTTGACACAATGGATGGATGGATGGATGGATGGATTATGATAAGAGCTGGACAAGCCCCCAATAAAATGATTTTTTTAAAGTCTGTTTCATCTCATTCACTGCAACCCCCTCAACGTAACATCACCCATCCCACCTCCTCCTGCGATGCCTGTCTCCGTACGTCCTTCCTCCCTGACCCTTCTGCATTTTGTCCTTGGGTCAGTGCTTCCCCCGGATCCCAAATGGTCAGGTTACTCTGAGGAGTGAGCACTTCGATGGTGTTATTGTTCCCCTATACACCAGTCTGCTGTTTGGCTGGAAATTACGTTACCGGCGTTGAGTTCAGTCCAAGACCGAAAGGATGGCTGTGGGTCATAGTCTTGGGTGTTCCACCAGTCTCGATCCGACCAGTGAGCCTGGTCATTTTTATGATTTGGAGTTTTGCTCCATATTCGTCTCTCGTTCTTTTCAGGACATTCTAAAGCCACCCGTCTCAGAGCTCGTGGTCGTGGCAGCCAGGTCTCGGGCTGTCCGCATGGCCTCCATTTTCATCACTCGTCTTTCCGCTGATCAGGCAGAGTCTAATAGTGGCACCTGGCGTGGCCTCTCAGGAGCATGTAGACCCAGGTACTCTGCAGCCTGAGATGTATAATGTTATCTTTTTGGACTATGTTATGCCAACTGACCTTTGTGGCCCCTCAGGGGATTCTTCTGAGCTCTCAGGACCCATGATTCATTCCTTCAGGGTATTTAGTTATGTCTACAAAGCTTCGATCGAATTGCCCTCTCTGTGCTCCACCACATGGATGGCTATATTTGCAGCAAAGATAAATAACAATGCATGAATAAGTATCCTCTGTCCAACTTATACCTATATATGTGGGTCTACTGCCCCTCCCCCTCCCATACCTCTTCCGACTGCCTGTTTCTACTTGTGGGTCCCCATGTTTGCAGGATTATAGCTCCATCAATCTGTGCCTTGGTTGTCTTGAACCCTTACACGCCTCCCAGGGTCTCCCCCAGCCTCCATCTTTTTTTTTTTTTGGCCAAACTCTTCACCCAAGTTCTTCAAATCTATTTGACTTTCTCTCCCTTTGGAAGTTCTGTAACTACTATTCCCTCTTTTTACTTTGTAATTATCTTCATTATAAATTGATTATCTCGGGTACCCTACTTTCAGTTTTGTTCATTTGGTTTCCTTTGGAAACTTCTATTTTACTAATCTGCAAGCTGGAACTGCATTGCTTTTCAATTGGGGAAATAATTTAAGTTCCAGACTATTCGATCCACTTCCCTATCCTTTCCTCTGAAGCTCATGATTCCAGGATTATTATCCAGATCTCTTTCATTGGGTCATTTGTGTCTTTGTCGCAGAGGGTTTGTGTAGCATGCCAACAATTTCTGCAAGAGTGAGAATCTCACCCCCTTGGATGTTAAGCAGTACCTAGAGGTCTTTAACAATTATTGGGTCATATTAAGAAATAAACTATAAAAATTTTTTTTAATTAAAAAAAAAGAAATAAACTATAGGCTATTTCAAACCAGCTTTTTAAAAACACAAGAATAAGGAAGCTATATTTTTTCTGCTCATCTGAATTCACTTCTGCTCTTTTATTCAGTTAAACATTTTGCAACCTTGGGAGAGTAAAATTAAGACTTTTAAAATCAGTATTAGAATGACAGGATTAAGAGGTATCTCTTAAATTATGGACATTTTTTAAGAATAAATAAAAAGTAATTATAAGTATACACGAATCGTTACTCTGCGTTATGATGAAGGCTAAAAGTATAGTGGTTTGAAGAAGTTAGATGAACTGGTAAACCCTACAAAGCTAAAGTATAATAGTAGAGATCAAAAACTAAGGACTTTGGGAGCATCATTGGTTACTATGGGCGTCCTCCCTCTACTCTTCAGGGGATGCATCCCAGGAGCCGCAGTGTAAGCCTGACACTACAGAGAGCATGGAACTGAGCTCACGCTGTTTCATTTCCCTGTACATATTCGTGATACAATGCAGTTTATGAATTAGGCATAGCAAGAGATGAGCAGCAATAGCTAAAATAACAATAAAATACAGTCATTATTAAGTAAAATAAGGGTCACTTGGACAGAAGCACGGTGGTATTGACACGGTTGCCTTGATCACCCAGATGACCACTGGACTAATGGGCAGCAGCATCTACAGCGTGCGGACACCAGCTCAAGAAATGAGGAACATCCAGGTGGGATGGAATGAGCTCCGAACTTTCATATCTAACATTTTCCATTGGACACTTTGGACTGTGGTTGAAACCACTGAAAGCGAAACCTTGGCTAAGTGGGGACTGCACATAGTCTGTGCTGCAAAGACCCATAACTGGTTGGGTTGGCCATTAGTGTGATCCAAATGGGAGTCAAAACCATAGCCAGAGTAGTGGCTTTCTTATTTTCTGCAGCAATATATGGTATAACATAGTATGTTGATGAAGCTCAATATATATAAAAGATTTGAATGACCTATTGGAATGTTCCAAATTGACCTTAGGCCCAATTTGGAAAGGTTGCTTGGAAGAAATTATTGAAACAATCTTGTAAGAAATAGAGTAAACAGACACAAAGAGATAAGTTAACCTCTCTGAGAGGCAGTTGGTTGCAAGATGTGACCATGAAACAAGTGAAAATTGGCTTAGCCAAGTGAAGTGGCTATACCGGAAACAGCGAAGGCTGGAAACCCAACCGGTGGAGAGAAGAGGCAGTGTTTAATGAACCCTGGCTGCAAAATGATGCCAGCAAACCTTATGTGGTGCCCGAGAGTCTAAAATACATATGTGCGTATTGCCTGTATTCCATCAGGATGGCTTCTGGTCCTTTGAGGTAGCTACAAACTCTATTGCTATCCCCACTTGACAGATAACACAACTGAAGAGCAAAGCGCTTCTGGAACTCGACCAGGGTCATGTATCAGAGCAGGATTAGAACAGAGACTGTCCAGCTCCTGGAAACATGCCATTTGGTCATTTCACCAAAAAGAGAGAATTCAGAATTTTAGGCACTAAGGAATTTAGATTTGGGTTCAATAAGGGCTTGCAACGGATTATTTTTGACAACTGGATGTTCAAATATGAGAATAATTTCATTTTATTGTAACCTGGGAGAAATAAGCACCCAAAAATCTACTACATCCCATGCATTAAGAAGGAAGCAATTCCATTTTAAGAATGCATATAACAGACATAGTATACATGTGCACGAAAACATATGTACAAGCATATTTGTTGCAGTGCTGTTTGGGCTCGCAAAAGACAGGAAATCAATATAACTCTTTAGTGATAGAAGACCAATTAAATAAATTATGCTTCATCCATGCAGTGGGTTCCCTCATTCCAAGAACGGGAGAGATCTCTGTGTCCTGCTACGTGGAATGATCTCCAGCTTGCATTGTTCACTGAAAAGGCAAGACGCAGACCTGTGTGTGGCTGATCCCTTCCTCTGTCGCTTGGCTGCGACTTGGATGGAGAACGCACTTGAGGTCAGAGGTAAGTTCAGTGCGGTCAGAGTGCTTATTCTATTGCTCTGTCCACGTCTCGGGGGGCTGGCCATGTCACTGTT
Organism: Tenrec ecaudatus; assembly: GCF_050624435.1. NCBI lineage: Eukaryota > Metazoa > Chordata > Mammalia > Afrosoricida > Tenrecidae > Tenrec > Tenrec ecaudatus. The sequence continues at coordinate 93,627,927 of NC_134543.1, forward strand.
CGACTCCGACATGACTTCATCCTTCAAGTGCAGGTAAGCACGCCCTTCCTTGCTTTCTTTGGGCCTACTGCGGTTAAGGAAGGCCCTGGGTGGGGCCAGCAGGTACTGTGCGAGACTGGCAACCCCCAAGGAGGCTCAACTGCAAACAGAGATGCCTCAGGAGAAAGGCCTGACCAACTACTTTGGAAACTCCGCTGTGAAACACCATGCTGTTCTGAAACTCGTGGGTCACCATAAGTCAGTGGACGCTACAACTGAGGATTTTTCAGGAGAAATAGCAGGTCCATTGTGATCACTTTGAGTTCCTCAACTATCCCTTGTCCTACAACCCACCTTTGTATCGATAGTCTCCCTTAGAGAAACTGACCTCCATGTTTCAAAGTATGTGTGCCTTCTGACCTGTTATAACTCTGTTATAAAATACAGCAGAGACCACTCAACTATGCTACCCACTGTGCATGAAAGTTGAAACTCGGCTCTCCTTCTTTGAACTCCCCGACCACAGCTAGAAAATACTTGGGGGTGGGAGACAAAAAAAGGACGTCGTTAAAGGAATCCCTCAAGGCCTAGAGGGAGCTTGAAGTGTCACTGACATGGTACTCACATTATATTAGGGATGATAAGTCATCTAGAGATAATTAAAAGTGGAAGTATACAGATGATGTGTAATGTTACATGCAAATACAATGCCATTTTATGTAAGGGACTTGTACCTCCATGGATTTGGGTGTCGGAGTGGCTCCTGGGACCACCTTCTTGAGGATACCTATGGGTGATACAGGCAAGATACACCTAGGCTGGCCCATTCCAACGCTACCCATACCTATCAGAGAGGAACATATCCCTGAGGACTGGAAGTAGAAGGAAGCTTTTTATTTATGGTATATCCGTTTACATTGTTTGGGTTTCTTTCCATAGTACTGCAGTAATAATAATTAATAATAATAAAATGTTAACAAAATAATCACACACAAAAAGGCCGCTACCACGAGAAAAACCAAGGACGAAAGTACCTCAAAAAACCTAAGGTCTCATGTAGACACCACATAGAGCTGGAAATGTCTGTGTGCTTGTCATCCATGAAGTTGAATTACACATGTATGGAGATAAACTCTCATCAACTACTATTTGGCAGAAATTTTACAGGGACTCAACACAGTGCGAAAAGAGCATTGCTGGTGCTTCCGGGTAAGCACTGGATTGCTTGTTAGCTGCAAGTTTGGAGGATCAAACCCACCAGTTGCTTCACAAGCGACGAATGAGGTTCCCATCAAGATCTGCAGAGCCTCAGAAATTCCGTGTGAGGTCAGTATGTGTTAGAATGGACGGATGGCGGTGGGTTTGGGGGTGTTTTTTTTTTTTTGCTTGTTTGTTTTAGCCTAGTGCTATCCACATTAACAAGTATCCTTTATTTTTGCGTTGTTTATTTGCCATTAAGTTATTCAAATCTTTATTTAGCTTCAAATTACAGATGCAATTCACAGGCAACTTGAAATCTTCCTTGGGATCAATGTAACAAGTACCTAAAGGGTCGGTCGCTCTGAGGCAGTATCACTCAATGGCAGTGGGCTGGGTTTTGGTTTTTGCCTTGGCTTTGTGAAGCGCAAGCTCACTAGTGATCGTGACTACCGGTCACCTTAGGCCTCAGGAATTAAGACTGACTGTCAGGACTTACCCTTCCAGTCACATATTGAACCAACAGTTTTCCAAGCAGTGAGTGCAAAAATGAAGTTGTCTTCTGTTTTTGGCATCAATTTAGCAAAGGCATATGCTTCAAACTCAAATGACTTCACTTCAAATTGAAATTAAGAAGTGTTTTGAAGCGCAGTCATTTGATAATAATTTGCTTCAAAATAAGCAGCATGTTTCTTTTTAATGGGACCCACATCCCTTCACATGTGAATCAACAGTGTGGTAAATAAAAAATCAATGTGCTCTCAAAAATAGCCCCCAAATACCATCACAGCTTTTCGGCTGTGTGTGCCCTGGATGTTTGTGCCCCGCGTGGTGGCTATCTACTCACACCCCACCTTTTTCTTGTCCCTTTTCATCGCCATGATGACAGACACTTGGGGAAAGAAGAGTTCGGTTTCTGTCAAACCCTACTCCCTGGTTCCGGATGTTCCCGCTTTCAAGACCTGGTTGTTCTCCCTGAGAGCGCCCGTTAGCTCCTTCCCAGGAAGAATAGCCCTTGGACGGCGTGCCGAATGTCCACGTTAAAGATGCCAGCGGCACCGGAAGCGAATCCAGATCAGAAGGTCAGGACACCAAACGCACTAGTGTATAGCGAGCCTCCACGTTATCTGCCACTTTTCTTGCCTGGCAAAAGCAGGTGATTTTTAAGTTTCTTCATATGTCTGTATAGTGTTGTTGTTGTTGTTTTTTCTAAAATCATTGTTCCAACGTTTACATTGCCAGTATGTACAGGGGAAATGTACCAGTAAGAATACCGTCTTCATTTCATTTCCGATCCAGTTCATAAAATGTTGAACTAAAAACCCCAGCTGCCCCCTCTCATTCACTATCATTCTCATACTCAATTTTTACTATTAGCAGAATATCACTTAGATCAGCTATTTACTAAAAATATTCCATAAAACCACTCAAACTAAAAGGTCTGGATATTAACAGTGAAGGCAAATAAAAAATAAACTAAAATAGATGGCTTGCTTGCTAGCTAAGCTGCCTGACAACTGGGATTAATCTAGCTTTAAACTGTCTCCTGCCATTCTATTAAAGTTGGGGGGTTTTCTCTCAAAGAACCCGTGTTAGAGATTTTCTTCCTCAAAAACCCCCAGAGCACAGTGACTAATTGCTTAGTGTCTTCAAAATATCTTGAACTTTTAATAACTAACGAGAAGAATCATTACATTTATAGTAACCACTATTGCGTGTGTGTTATATGTTGCTTTCCATGTATCCCTTCTAAGTACTACCATACGCCCTCCAGAAAAGGTCTCCATATGCCCCTGTACAGGGAAAAAGAGTCCCACCCTTAGAAGTATTAAGTATCCCTGGGGGAAAACACAAATTCATTTCTTCCAACTTCCTTCAGTATTTCAGTGTACAGGGTGGCAAGTGACCAACCAGTTTAGTCAAACAGTTATTTTGACTGATTTATTCAGTGGTTGAACTGGTACAAGTTAATGACTGCCTTAGAGTTGGGTAGACACCACTTGACGGTAGCAAAGAGCCTGTGAAATGTCAGTACAATACGAGAGTACAGATTGGCTTGTACCATCCTAGAGTTTCTGCTCACAAGGGCACCAACATTAAACTAGTTTTAATGATTAAGTTGGTAGACATTTCCTTAAGCAAGAAGTTGTGGCTCTATCCCGAAGTTCATTGGGTGCGACCTAATTTTGTGTGGATGCAAAAATCTAAGATGCCTTGCTAATGACATTGTCATCCTCAAGGGTAAAAAATTCTATATTTTAGTCAAAAGAAAGAAATGTTCTTCAGTTGATGATCTGTTTCCAAGAACGACCACGCTATGACCTTATTTGCTCAACACTGGGGCGAAGGACCATGAGCAGGCAGATAGGCCAGAGGACTCTGGTTTGTAAAAAAAAGATCTTCTCAGTCTCATTCTCTGATAACAAAAGTGTTCACTCAAGGCACAGGACAAGAAGTGTAAAGATACTCATCAAAGGATGGCACATCTCTCGAAGCCATCCCCAGTGGCTTTCATGGCGAGGAAAACACCAAGAACATGTTTTCCTTGCCATCTTCCGCGCTGTTGTTCGTCTCGGTCTGGCAATGTGCCTGCAGTGTGATGGGTGGCCTCTAGCTAAATGTTTCAGTCTTTCTTCTCGCCAATTACCACCGCTCAAATACCCTTATTATCAGTGCGTGTCCTACACTAGGGGTTGCACCTCCTTTTTATTTCACTTCCAAAAGTAGGCCTTCTAAAATTGATGCTTCTATTGATGAAGCCACTCAGATGACCATTTGTCTGTCCCTAAAGAAGGAGTTAAAAACAGATCCTCTAAGAAAAGAAAAGGCAAATAGCCCAGAGATAAAGTTTTTCTATACAAACAGTATTATCTCTACTTAACGTGGCCTGAAAATGAATGGAACCTACGTTTCTAAAAGTGGAATGATTTACATATGTCAAGGGTTATAGAGTTCCCATACCAGGTCTTTCAGATATCGGTGTACTGAGTTCATGTTTTCCTCCTAGTTGGTATCCTTTACCACTTTTAAAAAATCATTTTACTGGGGGCTTGTACAACTCTTATCACAATCCATACATCCATCCACTGTGTCAAGCACATTTGTACATTTGTTGCCAACATCATTCGCAAAATATTGCTTTCTACTTGAACCCTTGGTATCAGCTCCTCATTTTCCCCCTCCCACCCACTCCCCTCTCTCTCAAGAACCCTTGAGAATTTATAAATTATTATTATTTTGTCATATCTTACACTGTCCGACACCTCCCTTCACCCACTTTTCTGTTGTCCATCCCTATGGAGGAGGTTATATTTAGATTCTTGTAATCAGTTCCCCCTTTCTACCCCACATTCCCTCCACCCTCCCAGTATCGTCACTCTCACCACCGGTCCTGAAGGGATCATCTGTCCTGGATTCCCTGAGTTTCCAGTTCCTATCTGTACAAGTGTACATTCTCTGGTCTAGCCAGATTTTTAAGGTAGAATTGGAATGAGGATAGTGGGAGGTAGGGGGAGGAAGCATTTAAGAACTAGAGGAAAGTTGTATGTTTCATAGTTGCTAACCTGCACCCTGACTGGCTGGTCTCCTCCCCATAAGCAACTGTGGTGAAGAAAGCCGATGGTGCCCGGCTATCAAAAAATAAAGTGTCTTGGATCTTAAAGGCTTGAAGATGAACAAGTGGCCATCTAGTTCAGAAGCAACAAAGCCCACATGGAAGAAGCACACCAGCCTGTGTGACCATGAGGTGTCGAAGGGACCAGTTATCAGACATCAAAGAACAAAAAATCCTATGATTGCAAATGAGGGTGAGTGCAGAGTGGAGACTAAAGGCCCATCTGTAGACAACTGAACCCTTGATAATTTATAAATTATAATAAAAATTTACTTTTACCATTTTGTTTCTGCAATCGTGCCCCTTCTAGTTCTTATAAGTCTTTTAAAGGTGTAGGTATTAAAAGAGAAAACAAACAATGTAATGAGCGTTCTCTAATTTGATTAAGTTATCTGACAACACATTCATTTATATTGTAGTGTCATAGTGTTGGCTCCAACTCATAGCAACTGTATGTGCAACCAACTCATAGCAACTCTATATGCACATTATAGAGTATGTATGCACATAGATGTGGTGAGATACACTTCCATACATATATTCACACACATGTATGTGTGTGCCATCCCTTCTCAGTCAGTCTTACTGTGGTGGCTTATGGGTTGATGGGATGCTGGAAGCTGTGTCACTGGTATTTCAAATGCAGCAGGGTTGCCCAAAGTGAACACATTTCAGGGGAGCTTCCGGACTAAAAAAAGACAACGCAGAAAGAGGACGTGGCTCCCACTTCAGAAGGAGGAGGCACAAAAACCGTATGCATGGCTTTGAAGCACTGTCAGACACTGAAAGCCAAGTGAGTGGAAACTGAACGTTTTCGGAGACCGGGCCTGAGGAGGGATCCTGGACTGAGAGGACACTCAAACTATGACTGAGGGGCAGCGGATTTCTCCAGGTGGAATCGTGGTGATGGGATTTCAGTAAAGTCTATGGGAGTGGAACCTTCCAGATCTTCATTTGCTAATGGGGCATAACTCAAGGCAAGGACACACAGCTACAAAAATCTGCTAATGATCAGACCTTAGAATAGGCGAACTACGAATCTAGGAAAATTGGCAAACATAAAAAATTAAATAGAACACATAGAGATCAATATCCTAGGGTTTGGTGAGCTGAAATACACTGGTATTGGGCATTTTGAATCAGAGCATCATATCATGTACTGTGCCGGGAATAAGACAATCGAGAGGAATGGTGTGGCATTCACTGTCAAAAGGGCACTGTAAAATCCATCATGAACGGAGTGCTGTTGGTGACAGGATCATCTCTAGCCACCTTCAAGGAAATCCAGTCAATATAACTATTATCCACATTTCTGCACCAACCACAAAAGCTACAGATGAAGAAATTGAGGGATTTTACCAATGGCTGCAGTTGAAAATCGATCAAACGTGCAGTGAAGATGAATTGATCATTGTTGGTGATTGAAATGCAAAAATTGGAAACAAAAATGGACTTGGTGATAAAAAAGAAGCTGGAGACCACAAAACCGACTGTGCGAGTCTGGGCACATTAGAGACACACACCCACAGAAACTCATGCATAAGAGAGAGTTTTATATTAAGGGTAAGTGCACATCAAGAAAACATCCCAACCCAGTGCTGCCCAAGCCCACAAGCCCAACATTAGCCCATCTGTCCGACACCAATCCACAAAGTCCTCCTCCATCTCACAAAACACACGCAGTGACGCCGACTGCAGGAGGAAAGCTGAGTCAGTGAGTGTGTAAGCATCTCAGAGCTGGCAGGGGTCTCCACACGGCTGCTCCAGCACCCAGGGCTGCATCAGGGTAGGTCCATGTGGTTTCTCCTAAGGGATGCCTTGCAGGAAGTGAGCTTTGCCAGCTGAAGCAGGGAACTGCTGAGGCAGCTGCACCCTGGTCAGACCATCAGAAAGCAACAGACCTAAGAACTAGAAAGGCGAAGTTCACCGAGCCATTGATCTCTCTGCCCTTCAATTAACCCCACATGTATTTATCGGCCAGGTTGGCACAATAAACTTTAACTCTCTCACCAACCATCTGTTCATAGCAAATACCATTTTTCAACAATACAAACGTGGCATGAATTTCTCCAGTGGGAATACACAGAAATCAAATGGACTCCATCTGTGGGCAGAAGAGGAGATGGTGAAGCTCGATATTAGGAGGTAAAACCAGGCAGGCCAGGGCTGACTGTGGAACAGACCATCAACAAAAGAAAGTCCACGAGACCCAAAATATGACACTGAATCTATCCCACCTGAATTTCCAGAACATCTCAAAAACAGATTTGATGCGTTGAACAGTAGTGACAGAAGACCTGATGAGCTCTGAGAGGACATCAAGAGCATCATTCATAAAGAAAGCAAAAGGTCATGAAGAAGACAGGAAGAAAAGAAAAGATCCATGTGGATGTCAAAAGAGACTCTGAACTTGCTCTTAATCAGAGAGCAGCAAATGCAAATAGAAGAAATGCTGACACCAAAGAGCCAAATAGAACATTTTAAAGGACAGTTTGAGAGAACAAAACCAAATATAATGAAATATACAAAGATCTAGAGTTAGAAAAACAGAAGGGAAGAGCATGCTTAGCATGTCTGAAACAGAAACAACTTGCAAAACCAATTCAAGCCTCGAGTTGTAATTTTGAAAGAGCCTAGGTGCAAAATATTGAATTTTGCAGGAAGTATCAAAAAAAGATGGAAAGAGTACACACAGACACTGTACCCCAAAAAAATAGTCAACATGCCACCATTTCAGCATCTAAAATATGAGCATGAACCAATGGTGCTGAAGAAAGAAGTTCAAGCTATACCGAAAGCCTTAGCCAAAAACAAGGCTCCAGGAATGGCTAGTGCACCAACTGAAATGTTTTGAAGCTCACGCACACTGGAAACACTCCCATGTCGATGGCAGGGCATTTGGAAGACAGCTACGTGGCCAACTGACTGGGAGAGATCCGTGTTTGTGCCCATTCCAAAGGAAAGTGACCGGCAGAATGCTTAAACTATAGAACAATACAATTGACATTACATTACACACAATTAAAATTTTACTTAAGATCACCCAACCAAGCTTGTAGCAGTATATTGACAGGGAACTGCTAGAAATTCTGACGGGGTTCAGAGAGAGAGCGGTTCAAGAGATATCATTGTTGACGTCAAATGGCTCTTGAGTCAAAGCACAGAATATCAGAAAGATGTTCACTTGAGTTTCTGTTGACTCTGCAGAGCCATTCAACTGTGTAGAGTCTAAAAACCATGACTCACCTGGAAAAGAATAACAATGTGGGAATTCTCCATTGTATTTATGGGAACTTGTTCGTGGATCAAGAGGCAGTTTGGGGAACAGAACCAGGGAATGCCGCCGCTGCTGCTGCAGCTGTTAGGTGCCATTGCGCCAGTTCCAGCCCATAGCAACCTGATGCACTGCAGTGAAACACTGCCTGGTCCTGCTCCTTCCTCACAATTGTTCCCGTGTGTGAACCCACTGTTCCAGCCACAGTGCCAACCCACCTCCTTGAGGGACTTCCTCTTTTTAATTGTCTCTCTATTTTCCCAAACATGATGTCCTTCTCCAGGGACTAATCTCTTCTGATATTGTGTCCAAAATACAAGGGGGCACCCATGCGCCCCCAAAGGGAAAAAACTCCACTGGGCGGAGCTGTTGTTGTATGCACTTTCCCACTAGGTGAGCATCCAGCCAAAATGCTCTGAGTTAGTGCGCCCAGTGCGGTCGCCTGGGAAAGTTCTCGCTGGTCACAGTGAATTTTTTCATAAAAGCAGTGTCCCTCCAACCTCGTTTTGTTGTAATCGTCGATTTAAGAGAGCAGCGTGTGGCTGTGAAAGTTTGTTTTCTGTATGGGAAAAATGCTGTAGAAATTGTTGTGATCTTGAACACAGCTTACAAGGGCAGCGTTAGGGGTGAAACTCAAGTGGCTTTCTCATTTCAAAAAAGGAGAAATGTCGATTGATGACGTACCTTGTACTGGACTTCCATCAAGTTCCCAAACAGATGAAAGTGTTGACACAATTCATGCACTTGTGCTCGGAAACCAATGGTGATGGACCATTGAAGAGATGGGGAAGTTCTCTGGACTCCCTTGGAAGCTCGGCTTGCAAATTTTAACAGATGATTTGGGAATGAGAAAAGTCGCTGGGAAATTTGTGCCTCAGGTTCTGACTGACCAGGAAAAAGAGCATTGAGTAGAAGCATGCTAGGCTTTGAAAGGACAGCTCCAAGGTGACCCAGGTTCAACCCCCCCCCCACCCTCAGGCCATTACTGGTGACGAGACATGGCGCTTTTCTTATGACCCTGAAAGCAAACATCAGTCAAGCCAGTGGAAGACGCCATCATCACCGTGCCCCCAAAAGCTTGTCAAGTGAAATCAAAGATCAAGACGATGCTCATTTGTTTTTGTTTTTATGTGAGGGGGATAGTACATTTGGAGTTCATCCCACCAGATCAGACTGTGGATTTAGAGGTTCTAAAAAGACTGCATAACAGTGTGCGACAAAAAAGTCTGATTTGTGGCAGACGGGGGACTGGTTTTGCCACCACAACAATGCACCCACTCATGCAGCCATCTCAGTGCTCCAGTTGAAAGGATATGAAAGAACAGCACTTTGACAAAGTAGAAGTGGCGAATTAAAACGCAAGGAGGTGCTGTCAGTTATCCAGATGGATGAGTTTGAGAAATGTTTCCAAGAATGGAATCGCAGATTTGACAAATGTATTAAGTGTAATGGAGAGTACTTTGAAGGTGACAAGGTTGTTTTGTAAAAAAGTTAAATACATTGATTTGGAAAAAAAATCCGTTTTGGGGGGTACCCCCTCCAATGTAAGACAAAGTCTCCCTATCCTGACCTCTAAGGAGCACTCTGACTGTACTTCTTCAAGGACAGCTTTGTTTGTCCATGTAGCCGTCTATGGTCCTTTCGCTGGCCTCCTCCGGCACCGCCATTCAGTGCATTGACTCTTCCTCGGTCATCTTCATTCAGTGTCCAACCTTCGCACGCATAGCAGACAATGGAAACACCTTGGCTTGGGGCGGGCACACCTGAGTCCTCTAAGTAACATCCCTGCTTTTCGATACTCCAAAGAGATCTTATGCAGCAGACTTGCCCACTGCAACATGTTTAAATCAGGAAAGGTGTGCGAGCGACAGGGTTCCGTCCTCTCACTGTACATATTCAATCTGCGTGCTGAGCAACGTGTCAGAGAAGCTGGCTCATATGGAGAAGAATGTGGCATCAGGGTTGAAGGAGGGCTTATTAACAAGCCGCAGCACGCCGATGACACAACGTGGCTTGCTGAAGGGGAAGAAGACGTGAAACATTTGCTGATGAAAATCAAGGATTTCAGTCCTCGGTGTGGATTACAACTCAATGTGAAGACCCAGAGCCTCACAACTGGGCCGATAGGTCACATGAAAATAAATGGAAGGATTGAAATGACCACGGATTTTGTCACCACGATCAGTGCTCGTGGAAGCAGCAGTCCAGAGCTCGAAAGACAAATTGCATTACATAAATCTGCTGCTCAAGACCTCTTTCAAATATTGAATAAGGATGCTATTCTGAGACTAAGGTGGGCCTGACCTAAGCCATGGTATTTTCCATGGCCTCATAATCATGTGAAAGTTGGCCATTGAATAAGGAGGACAGAAAAAATTCCATGCACTTGAATTGCGGTGGTGGAGAAGAATACTGAAGTGCCACGGACTGCTACAGATACGATCCAAGGACCGGTCTTAGAAAGGGCACAGCCAGAGTGCGCCGAGAGGCGAGGATGGCAAGATGGAGTCTTACATACTTCGGACATGTAATCAAATGAGACCAGCCCCAGGAGAAGGACATCGTGTTTGTTAAAGAAGAGAGACAGCAAAAAAGGGGAAGGCCCCAGGAGCTGGATTGACACTGTGATCACAACAGTGGGCTCAAGCACAGAAACAATTGTGGGGATGGAGCAGGACCAGACTGGGTTTTGCTCTGTTGCACAGATGGTTACTATGGGTTTGACTGACTCAATGGTACCTAACAACAAGACATGGATAGATAGATAGATAGATAGATAGATAGATAGATAGATAGATAGATAGATAGATAGATAGATAGATAGACAGATAAAGATAGATAGAGATAGGAACATCTATAGGACAATACTTGCATAAAGTGTGAAATGTGTATCTTCCTTATTCCTGAGGGTATCGTGAAAGGCTTCCAGAATTAAGTGGCTTTGAAATGACTTTCAAATAACGAGTGAGGCAGTGATGGACGAAGACATCCTCAAGTAGAGAAGAGCATGAGCAAACTACAGGGGAAGGAAAGTGAAGAGTATGTTGGTGGGCGATGAGCTGTCCAATGGGATGTGAGTATTGGTATGTAGATGGCGTGGTGCAGCAGAATAATTCCAGATAGTAGAAAGTTGTCTTGGGCTTCGTGCTTTCAGCAAACAGGAAATAGTAGACTTTTAATAAAACCGACTCTGCTTCAACTCACTTTATGTACTCAACCAAGCTTCCGTCAACTAACACACACTTTTTTAGATGACGTCATCTACTGACTAGCTCTTCTCCCTCCAGTCTCACTTTTGGGATGTTGCCTTAGCTGACATGCAGCTTCAAGTGAATTAGGTGTGTGTTGGCCTTGAACCACAGCACTGATTTAAGCAAACCTGAAAGAGCAGTGAGCTTCTAGTCTGGAAATGGAGCGAGGCTCAGGCATGAAGCTCTGGACTGTGTGGCTGGCAGCCAGACGACGAGTGTGCAGCAACAGAAAGAGGAGGTGTCGCCCCAACGCCTTTCTGGGATGCTCGCAAGCAGTTCCCATTGTTCTTCCTTTATCTGCTTCTCCCTCTCGTTTTCTCCCTAAAAAAGAAAAGAGGAGGGAGGAAGAAGATCTTTGTCTATATAGGATTGTACTAGTCTAGCTCTTAAGCTTTATTACCGTATATACTCGTGTATAAGTCGAGTGTTTCAGCACATTTCTTAGGCAGTTTTTGTGGTACAATTAGGTGCCTTGGCTGATATTTAGGTTGGCTTATACTCGAGTATATACAGTAATTTATAAAGAGGAAGTGTCCCATGGTATTTATAAAGGAGAAAATGTTTTCCTTTATATTTTTCTCAGTTTTTAAAATCTGAACTGTGGTGCAGATTATTATTATTAGACTTATCAAATGTTGTATGATGTTTACTTACAATATAATTTCTCTGGAAGTTCATATATCTATTATCCAGAGTGAAACATCTGTATATCATATATAAATTTGAGCTGCCATGTTATGGTATATAGCCTAACCAAAGGTCCAGTCATTCTTGCAGTGTAGCCCCACTTGACACTTACCATCAGGAGCTCATCACTGAAGACTCCATAGAGTCTTTTCCCATAGAACAGCATAGTGAAGAAATCAGATGATGCTCGACTGCCAAAACTGACGACAGCTGGAGTCTTAAAAGTTTATCCTAAGACAAAAAGCCTCTACAGTGAGCGTCAGCCAGTTTGGCCAAAAGACAGCATACCAATTTTAGTGTGATCCAAGATTTTAATAACATCCATGATCAGAGGAAGGAATGCAGTGGAGCTTACATTCTAAAGCACTGGTTTGTAGAATTTTGTGGTTTATAGTTGGAGTCCTAACTCCACTTTGAGCCACTTCGAGGTCAGCCTCCCTTTAATTTCTTTCTGATGATTAGCCAGCAAGGTTTCAGCTTTGTGCTCAGGGAGAGTGTTTTTGAAAGTAGATTACAGCTCTCCTCACCAGCTCAGGACTACCCTCAAGGAATTTACCTAAAGTTGGGGATGCGAGTGAGATAAAATTCAGGCCAGGATATGACTCAGGGTCACATAGTAATGACTCACACCCTGATCACCACATAGGCAATTGATCAAAGTGCCAGAACCAACCCTGTAAGCATTTGAATCCCCAGTCATATGTGCATTCCAGTCATGCGTCTTTCCTTTGTCCTGTAGTCACGTCTCTGGCAATGGTGTATTTATTGATCATTGCCACAGATCACAACAGGCATGATTTCTGTGATCATTTCCTCTGGGTTTCATCATCTATAGTTAACTTCATAGCCTTGAACCCCATGGCCACGTGCTCAATGGCTAACGACCCTTTGGGCACCATTATGGCCTCATACTGATAGTTCCTATCATCCAGATGTTTTAACTTTGTCTTGCCTTTGTACTGTTTGAGACTTGATAAAGAGTTATCGCATAAACAAATGAATGAATAAAAATGTCCCTTTTCATAGCTCTCCTCTGGAGGTTCTATAGGGCAGAGAAGCCAACTCAACTGAACTCACTTGAACACTTAGCACATGCATATAGCCTGGCAAGGACATCCTACATGTTAAAATTGGCCTTGGGACATACTAAATGCAGCGATCTGTCCTATATTTAATGGTACATCGCAAACTAAGATAAAGAGTCCTCCCCACACGAGGGGCATAATAGCTGGTGGCTTTGGCTTACAGTCTCATGATCTTCTCTAGCCTGACTATCAGTGTCTGCTGCTTGATATTAAGCCTCCCACTGTCTCTTACTTGAAACTGTGCGAGAGGTTCCTAAATGGGAATGTTGTTGATGGTAGTTAACTTGTATGGAAAGTTTTCGATGGGTCAGATTTATTTTTGCATTGCATTTTTATTTATTTTTAAATCATTCCAGTCTTACAGAAAAGTTACAAGAAGTATGCAGAGTAGCCGTACATCCTTCACCTAGATTCACACACTTTTACATTATTTCGTAGCATCTGTTTAAGCATTCTTCTTTCACTTTCCCAAACAACAGTTTGGTGGACATACGATGCTGCTTTATTCGTTTACATTTCAGTATGTATTTTCCTATATAACAAATGCAGCTGTACAATTGAGAAAATGTAACACTGATAAAATACCTTTCCCTATTGCATAGCTTAACTGGAATAGATTCCAATTTTACCAATTGCCTCAATAATGCCTTTTATAGTATTTTCCCCCCAGTGCAGGAATCAACCCACTATCGTGTATCACATTTAGTTGTCATGTCTTTTTTAGTACCCTTCAAAGTAGAATGGCTTTTCAGCTTTCTTTTAGACTGCAGGTCCATCACTTCATATGATATGTCATCCTGATTACATTCAGGTAGTGCATTAAGGCATCAGGAAATGAAGCTGCGTTCTGCATACACTATTGCATTGGAAGTGCATCAGCACTTTGGTGAGCCTAGTTTGGGTCACATGGTGAAGGTATTGTCTGTTTTCTCTCTGTATACTTCACAGTGTTATTTTTACAATTAATAAGTAATTTGTAGTAACATACTTTGATATCATATAAATATGCTATTCATTATCAACTTTGCTCTCAGATAATATTGATAACATAATAAATAATATAATCAATATTGATAATATTGATGTGATTTCATTAGATTAATACCCTAGGTTATAGTTAAAAATGATTTTTTAAACTATCATTCTGTTTATATTTATTAGTTGATATAAAATTGCAAAGAGTCTTTTCTTCTTATTTATTATATTATCATTCTAGACTTTCGGATGTATTCAATAAACTATCGTCTCTTTTAATCTTTCCATACTGGGGTGATTAAACTATCCCAGGTCTGATCAGTAGAAGCCTCTTGAGGTAGACTTCTTCGATCCTTTGGCCACAGTTCCATCATTTTTTCAGTGAGCACCTCCTTGTTTTCTGACACAGATGTTACAGGTTTGTTTTGTACTTTTCCTGCCCCCGTCATGGGATATGTTTGGCATCGCTTTAAATACTTTGTAACCAGATTATTTTAGTCTTGCTTATAAACCTGTAGGATAAGTCAATTATCATTCTCCTTATATAGATGGAGAAATGAAGACACAGAAATGCTTTAAAAACACCCCCAGAACTATCTAGCAGTGAGCCCTCAAATGATATTTTTGAATCCACTAATGATTTTTAATTCTAATCTTGCCATCCTCCCTCCCAAATTTACTCTTCACAAAATTAACAAAATGAGGTCTCTCAAATTCAAATCCAACCCCCTTGCTCATCCGCTACAAAGCCTTCAGTGCTCCCTTATCACCATTAGTTAACATGCTCTGTGGGATCTCCCCTGACTCCTCCCCGCTGTGTCTTCCGCACCTCTCTCTTTCTGCTTAGCACTTCACCCTCTTGACAGTCTGAATTCCTTTTGGTTATCCCAGATTCCATCTTGTTGGTTGTCAGAGTTATGCTAATCTTTCCAACTGGAATTTTCCCCAAATATTTTTCGTGGCCCAACTCAAGTATCTTCTCCTCCCTTAGACACTGAGTCTTCTTACACCACATAGCACTGCGTATTCATACACTGAATGCTCATTTAAATGAACTGAATTAAAATGGCAAAGAACTAAGGCACAAACCCTCTCCACATTTTCTCCTTTGCCATTTAAAAAAATTATCTAACTAGAGGAGTAGGAAAGGGATTCATTTTTTTAAAACATTTTACTAGGGGCTCATACAACTCTTATCACAGCCCATACATACACATACATCAATTGTATAAAGCACATCTGTACATTCTTTGCCCTAATCATTTTCTTTTCTTTTTCTTTTATTTTTTTACATTTTATTAGGGGCTCAAACAACTCTTATCACAATCCACACATATACATACATCAATTGTATAAAGCACATCCGTACATTCTTTGCCCTAATCACTCTCAAAGCATTTGCTTTCCACTTAAGCCCTCTGCATCAGGTCCTCTTTTTTTGGGGGGGAATTCATTTTTTTAAAGATCATTTTATTAAGGGCTATGAGACGTCTTCTAACAATCCATGTATCAGTTGTATCAAGCATATCTGTACATATGTTGCCATCATTACTTTCTAAACATTTACATTCTATTTGAGGCCTTGGTATCAGCTTCTCTTTTACCCTCCCTCCCCCCACTCCCATCCTTGTGACCCCTTGATAAATTATTATTATTTTCATATCTTACACTGACCGCACTCTCCCATCCCCAATGGTTTTGTCCCCTTTCTCTCCCCACTTCGATATATCTTCCTGGTATTGCTACTCACGTTTCTGTTCCTGAGGGGTTTATCTGACCTGGATTCCGTGTGTCCTGAGCTCTTGTCTGTACTTGTGTACATGTTCCTTGAAACCTCAAGGAACCAGAGGAATATTTTGTGTTTCATCAGTGCTATACTTCACCCTGATTGACTCATCCCTTCCTTGCGACCCTTCTGTGAGGGAATGTCCCATTGCTTACAGATGAGCTTGGGGTCTCTGCTCCAACCCCATCTTGTTCTCAACAATATGTTTGCTTGTTTTAGGTCTTCTGATGCTTGCTACCTGATCCCATGAACATCTCATGATCCCATAGGCTGGTGTACTTCTTCCATGTGGGCTTTGTTGCTTCTCTGACAGATGGCTGCTTGTTTATCGTCAAGCCTTCAAGACCCCAGACACTATATCTTTTGATAGCCGGGCACCATCAGCTTTCTTCACATTTGCTTGTGCACCCATTTTGTCTTCAGTGATCATGCTCGAAGGGTGAGCATCACAGAATGCCAGGTTGTTAGAAAAAAGGTTCTTGCGTTGAGGGAGGGCTTGAGCAGAGTCCCAAAGTCCATCTACTTCCTCAGTGTATTGCCATATAAATATATGTATCTATGCCAATTTCTCTATTTTTGTGAATTAATATATTTACATAAGTGTACACCTATGTTTATACCTCTATCCAGAGCTTTACTTCCTAGTTCTGTCCTCTGTTTCCTTTTACCTTCTTCCTTGAGGAAAGCGATTCTTAACATGATGAGAGAAAAGAAGAAATTAAAGATGATGTTATTGATGATGTTATTGCTGATATCCACCTCCATGGTCAATCTAGGTCTAGTTATTAACCAAGAATGTTCTGCCTTTATGTCCGAATGTAGGATATAACAATATTTCACTACACACTTGTATATCCTCCCAGCTTTCAGAACCTCTCCCTTTTTTTCCTCCCAGTAAATGTGCAATCTTTGTATCACTACTTTGTACCTGGTCTGTTCCTAATCTTGAATCTTTATTTCTCTCTTTATCTAATTTAGACGCTAAGACTCATTGATTCAAATACTTCCCATCTTGTAATCTTAACTTTCTCACTATTCTTCTTATGGAAACTCTGACTTGGAAAAAAATCTACGCATCTTACTCCCTCACCAATATTGCTGAGCCCTTCTGGAGAAAATTACACAATGATATGGATGATTGGCACCACAAATCTCCTTGGCAGGGTTCAGTAATTTTTTGACCTGATCCTGATCAGCTTCCCCCTCTATTCCCCTCAGCAGTGATTCCATGCTTTTATTTCTCTCTTTATGTCATTTCCCCACCAACCCTTTCTGAGAGTTCAGCCTACAACTAGAAGAAAATCTAGTCTATTGCAGGTAACCTACATTATCTTCTGGGACCAACGCTTTCATTTAATGCATGCCTTTACTTCCTTTCTTTTTTCTCAATGAAGAAGTAACTTTTAACCTTGACCAAATTAATTGTATGCTTCAGATTCCCACCTCTGATAGCCCTTCTCACCGTCCTCCACTAATTTGTCCCTTTTTCCTGTAGCCTTCATCTATTAGTCTATATATTCTCGTATTGCTTTTCCTTCTGAATATAAACAAGCTCTGCTCTCTCTTATCTTAGAAAACTGTGCCCCCAATCCTACATCTTCCCTTTATCTATTGCCATATTGTTCTATTTTCCCTTGAATAAGATTTCTGACATTGATTTACACCCAGTGCCCCCACTTTCTCACCTTCCTTTTGCTCGTCCACCCACTCTAATCGGCCATCTGCCCGCCCACCACACAGAAAACGACTTCTCCATGGCCACCAGTGGCCTTTTACTTGCTAAACGCAATGCACACTTTTCAAGCTTTATCTTATTGGGTGGTTCCTTCCCTCCCTTTCATCCTGTTCCTAAATATTCTAAAATACTCATCAGACATTGGGGATGCTATAGTGAAGCAAACATATTCTTCCTGGAACTCACGGCGTAGCAGAGTAAACAGAGGCTTCTGTGGTGACTGAGTAGACGTGTGATGACGCTCTGATGACGTGATTGTTGTTACAAGAACAAAGAATCTATTCTAGACCCAGCGGGATTGGGGGAAATAGTGAAGAAAAACATTCCCTATTGAAATGTCATTTAAACTGAAGAACGGATAGCCGTCTTAGAGGTTGGTGGTGAGAGATCAGGGAAGAGTCATCCAGATGGAAGAAACAGAACTCGTATGCAAATACACTAACACGGGAGGGACGTTAGACCATCTGAGCAACGTGAAGAAAGACAATGTAATGGGAGCAAATGGAATAAGAGATTCCTGATGGAGCTGAAGATGGGTGGACAGGAAGGAGATCAAGCAGGTCTTTAGGTCGTGCTAGGAAATGTGGACTTTCTCCTAAAATTGATGGGTTTCCATAGAATGATTTCAAATTGGAAAACGACTGGATAAGATTTGACTACAGAGCTCTCAACCATCCAGTGCAAGTGATGGGGTTGGCTGTGGGGGTGGCAGGAGATATAAGAGAAGATGATGAAGATGCACTTAAAGGGTATGCTCCTTGGCACTTGGACATTGCTTGGATGTGAGGGACAACAGGGGTGCAGAACAGCAATTCATCGAGTACAAAACCAAACTCTGTACAAGCATCTGGGTTGGCGATGGTAATATCATAGGTCAAGATAATGAGTCTAAGAAAGGATGTTTTCCATACGAGTTGCAGGTGTGCCCGTTGAGATGCACAGCGAACAGTTGGATAAGCAGGTCTAAAGTCCACGCGACAGTCTGGGGCTGATGGCTTCTCAGCCTTTTGGCAAAGATCAAGAGTTTGGGGCTGATAGAAGCATCACTAGAAAACGGATTCATCAGTAACTGAAGGCAAAGAAGTCAGTGGCATTGGCTCGGGAGGATAGAAGTGTCAGAAGTTCCATCTCCATTGACGCAGAGCACACCTCCTCCCCTCCCACCATGCTGCATGTCCCTAACCGGCCTCTTGTATCTTCTCTCCCTTTCACTTCCCTACATGTAGACCAGTACATTTCTCTCCTGGCATGCCTTTCTCTTGATGTCTCCATCACCTGCTAGGGTAATGAAGGGGCTTTGTTTTTGTTCTGTTTGGAGACCTGGTTCTGGCCCATTTCCTCGACAATGCTTCCTTCTTTTCCAACTGATCGTGTACTTGCTCCCCCTGCTAAAGGCTGTTTCCCTCTGCTCTTATGACATCCTACAATCTAGCACATATTCTATAGTGTTGGAATATTTCCCTTCCTTTAGAACACCCCATTCCTGAAAGACCCAACTCTCTTTATTTCTTTTTGAGTCCCAGGACTATAACAGAGTAACGCGCATAAGTGTGGGTAGGAAAGTTTGCTATGTGACTCATGCAAGCTTAGACAGAACCAGAGTGGACGTTGGATACTTTCTACCCCAAACCATTCCATAGGTGAGGAAAATGAGGCCCAGTCACTTAGCTAATCACTGACTGAAACCACTTAGAATTCCATTCCCCACCCCCCGGGGTCCACCAGTCACTGCGTCCTCGCTAAGTGTTGTTCTTAGCCGCCATCATGTTGGTCCTAACGCACGGCCACCCCGTGTGTTACAGAATGGACCTGAGCGCGCAGTTTTCCTGCTGTCATCTTCATGGAAGCCAACTGTCAGGCATTTTCTTTTGTAGTGAGCTCAGACCTCAACTCTTCAATTATTGGACAAACAAAACAACAACAAAGGAACACACTGTTTTCTAGTTTCTGCCAATTCATATCAACCCAATAGGACATGGCAGACTACTCAACGGGTTTCCAAGACAGTGACTCTTGCCGAGGGAAGAAAGTCTCTTCGAAATCATTTGAGCCAACTGGGGACAAATAAACCATTTATTCAATGACTGGTAGGTAAAATTCTACTTCACACAGGTCGTTTTAAAAAAAGGAATTAGTAACGAATATATTGATGCAAATCCACCTACACGGTGGTGGTTAGGTATTATCCTCCTATGTAACTGATTAAAGTAATGTAAGTCATATAGAACCAGTGGGGAATGTATAATCAAAAGATTGTTGCACCTCCCCATGATTAATATAAGTAGAGCTTAGTAGATTTCATAGATTGTTCATACATGGTCTTATCTAAGCTGAGAGGGAGAGATGAGGTTGGCTAGTGTCATCATAACACCAACAGTGATACCAAAATAATTCCAACCCAAACCCATCGCTTTCAAATTGATTTTGAGCGCATTATGACCTTATGTAAGATTTTTTTGAGACTAAATTTTTGTAGTTGCCAACAGCCTCATCTTTCTCCCCTAACGTGGGTTGTGGGTTAGTGGAGTTGTGAAACCCACGGTACCAGCAGAGCTCCTTTCTATCAGTGAGAGTAATTCAGATTCAATAGATGCGCAGCATGAAACACATAAGGAGACAAAGTTCTTCAAGCACTAACTCATTTGGTTATTACATAATAGCCCGTGAAAGGTTAGAAATGTTCGTTTTCTTGAGATCACATAGTTTATTTAAGCTCCTGGTTAGTGGCTCCTGGTTAGTGGCTGGATCCAGACTCTCTGACTGCACTATTCTGTGTGAAGCCACTGTATTCTCCTGCCTTTGTTAATGAAGCCTGCAAATCCTCTCCGTTTAGGCAGGTGGACTGCCACCTTCTTTTCACTGATATCTTAAAAAAAAAAAAACAATAAAAGGGGACTATCAGAGGACAAGCAGGGGCAATGCCGTCAGGTCTAGTTTTCAACCATGCTCTATCTAAGGGGGTCACAAAAATGCGAACCACCAAAGACAAAATAAATAAACTGGATTCAATAAAATTTTTAAACTTTGGTTCATCAAAGGTAGTCACCCCCCAAAATAAAAAATCAAGCTATTGACCAGGAAAATATTTTTGGATATCATATATCCAACAAGCGTCTCAACACCAAAATACGTATAAACCTTGAACCACTTAACAGCATAAACACAATGCAACAATAAAATGGGAAAGAGCTTGACTGAAATATAAGCCGAGATAGCACTGCCATGCCTTCTGCTCGCCTGTGTGGCTTTTTATTTCCTGTTGGCCGTGCTGTCCCAGATCGAAAACTCTAGATGGCAGTGGTCAAGTTCAGGCTGTGCAGTGTCCGTACTGTGGTGTGTAGAGTGCATAATACATAATAAACACTGTTTGTAATTATAATAAGCTTGAGTTCTGGAAGAGGTAAACATGGGCATAAAATTCATCTTCTGTATGGTTATTATTCCATTTATATGAGAAGTCCACTTAATTCACTGAACCATATCAGGTCACATCTGTTGGAAAACCTACCCGTTTTTATGAACATTAAATAAAAATGGTTTAGATTTAATGACTATCTATCAGATCCATGCAAAGCTAACGAAACAGGAATAGGCAAGACGAGGCAGCTTGGTGAAGGAGAGAGTTACAAATCCTAACAAGTGTGATATCTTATTTTCTTTGTATTAAAAAAATCAAATGTCTGCTATTTTTGCTCCAGAACTCTCTGCATCTGGAGAAGTTTTCGTCTTTTTTTTCTTGCCCCCAAATTTAACCTGAACAATTACATATTCAGAAAAGACCCACTGAACATTTACACAGAGCATATACTGAAGGTTTTGATACGTAAACTTTGGCCATAAAGGTTGGGTCCTTGGACCTTGGGAAAAACTGCTTGAATGGATAAAGAGAAGCCATGAGCAGTCCTTAACAGAGTGAAGAAGAAACTGGGGGTAGGGCATGGGGTGGGCGTGGGGGACAGAGAAATGAGAAAAAGTTCTCAGAGGTACACAATAGAGGTGAAGGAGCTTATATTGGATCAGACCTTCTAAATTCCTATGACAGAGGGCAGAGAAGTGGGAAGGACACTTTGAGTGACACTATTTGATAGCAAGCCACAGAAATGACAATTTGACAGAAGAGGCCATCATAATACAAGATCATCTCAGGCACGAATAGGATTTCCCTTAACATAAAAAAAATATGGAGCACCTGCAGGATTCCACTGGGGGTGAAGAGAAGAGCCAGGCGGGGAAGGGTTACCTAGAAGCAAGCCCCTAGCGCTAAAGTCAAGAAACTCTCGTATCAGTTTTAACATCCCTCGTGAATGTATTTGGAGATTCTGAGCTCTGTTTTTCTGTTACGCCTACTTATATCTGCTTCTAGGTTGACTGAGCTGATGTGCAACTAATAAATACAGAAAGGTTAGGATTTCTGTGAATACAAAGTTTGGTTTTGTACCAGTCCTGAGATCTGTTTATCTGGCCTAATCAATACAGACATCACAGATCAACAACAAATCTTCATAGCGGGCAACACATCAGTCAATATCTTATTATTGAATAACAATGTCTTTGTCAGTGTGCTGGGAAGAAAAACATTATAGGAAGTCTCTATGTAATACTACAGCTGGTACTCTAACACACAGGATAGAAACGGAAAAGCAGCATGTCATTAGAGAAACTGGCATCAAGTAAGAAATTGGAGGGCTTATCAGGCCCTAACTACTTCTATGAATCGAACCGGCCATTGATAGCTGTGGGCACTTCCTCGTTGGAACGGCCCACAGCAGGTGGCCTACACTCTTCCACAGGCCACCTTTCAGCTCTAAAATCCATGAAAATGAAATACTCTGTTTTGAGTTTTCATTAGGTTAAGGATTTCACAATGCGCTGAAACAGGATGACTAACCCATAACATGTTCCAGAAAAATATGAAAGGACACGTGGAAGAGCATTTAAACCGAACGAGACAGATTTGCGTTTGTGTATCTACTGTGTATTTGATTTGCGTTTACTGTATCTACTGAGTGTGATAGGAGGCGCATCAATTTCAAGGCTTGTGAATTTAAGTAAATTGTTGTCAGTGGTATGGCTTCTTTTAAAAACATTACATCCTTACAAAGAACAGACACATTGAGAAAGGATACACATAAAGCATCCATTTAACACAAATATCCACTTACAGTTGTGGGGGAGTACATATATGTGTACGTATATATAAATATACATGTATTTGTCTGTTTGTAGTTGAGAGCTTTTTTTAGAAAATTTGACGACCATATTTTTTAAATGGCTTATGATTTTTGAGAATGCTTAGCATTTCTGTGGTACAAACAACCTGCCTTTAAAAACAAAGTGCATGTACGAGGCTGGCTCTGTTGTCAGAAGGAACCCTTTCCACAGGATTGGGTCAGCAATCCCGTCTACACGTCTGTGACAGAAAAGAAACTGGTGGGGAGGCTCTGGTGGAGCCCCAAACACCTTTTCCAAGGCACTGAAACACTTTGAAACGCACAGTCAAGGAGAGGAAAAAGAGAGGCTCTTATTTTGTCTTTCACAGAATTATGAAATCCTTGTTTTAACCTTCTTCCTTTTCAACTTCTATCTATTCTGTGTCCATGCTTTATTTAAATTGCCATACTTTGGGCCTAAAACTTGAATAAACCTGGTTGCATAAAAAATGAAATCAGCAGAGAGACTGAAAACTTCCCTCCCCCTCGCCACTTCTCTCTTCACCGCTGCGCTCCCCCCATTCCTATCTCTATTTAGATTTATCTTTTTAATCCTCTTCATACCCACAACATCTTAGGTTCCCAATATTTTTACATTAAATAAAGTGTTTTGAAATATTTTTTAAAGTGTGTCATAAACATTTTAGAAGTAAATTTAATGTAAAACAGAAACTCATAGCATTCAAGAAAAGCAAGAATAAATTAGCTCAACAAAATGTCTAGCTATGCACCTTTTCTGTAAAAGAGTTTTAAAACTGATGATGGAGTTTGCTAGAAGGAAGAACATGTTTAACAAGATTAGAAGATGAAGGAGTGAGAGAGAAAAAAAGGATTTGATTTGATGGGAACCCGCCCTGAGTCTCATTGAGAAGTTTCCGTTTATGTCATGGTAGATTTGGGGAGGCTGAGCCCTCTTTAAATGCATTGGTCTGACTGTCTCCCAAGCTTGCTACTCGGGGCTCGTGACTGCACTTCCTGGCACCATCATAAATATTCATACCTCTGCTGATAATTTGCAAGCCAAATTCATTTGGCTTTTTTTCCCCACCCCATCAATCTTATAATTAATAAGGGTGGTGCTCTTGTTGCATTTTCCTCCAAAAGAAAAGATAAATGAAATAAAGAGTCATCCTGGAAATTTAAATGGGAGTGCCTCTTGCTGATTAAATGTTGATGCCATCAGATGATGGGGGAAAGGATGGCTTCAGCTATTTCTCTCACTTGCAGAGGGGCGAGCAGGAAAAGAAGCGCTTCCAGATGTGGCAGTCTGAGCCTGCCTCGGAAGAGCGTGGTTATCTCGTAAATAATGGATAGGAGGATTTTGAGATATTAGATTGAAACTGATATGTAGAGTATCTATGTATGAATCATATTCTCACCTACTGTCTTGAGAACGGGACATTGAATAGAGCGAGCCCAGCCCTAGAGATCTCAACTCAGCACAGGCTGCAGGTTCTACCAGCAGATTAGAAATGTACAGCTCTTTGAGAAAGTTGTAAACATTTAATGATTTTAGTCCTTAAAGTGGCTGCCTTTGAATGAGCCTGATGGTGGTCTCCAGACCGTTGGAAAAATGTGGCCTCCACAAGAATGCTCAAGGAGGCTTGGATTACAAAATTGTCTCACAAATAATTAGTGCTGGCTAGGACTGTAAACTGCTGCCACTGGATTTTCTAAGGTCATTCATAGTGAGGCAGGAAAATCCAGTTGAACACAATTTCGAAATAAAATTTTGATAATTGAGCTAAGTAACTTGAACTTGTCAATCACCTGTGACCCTATTCTATTTAGATTTCACTTGAACCTTCAAAAGTCCTAAGGCCTAAGAATCGGTTTCAAAGTATAAACAGAGCCACCCTTCACCATCCTTTGATGGTGGGCAACGTCAGGCCTTTTGATCAGATTATTTCATCTGTATGAAAACGAAGAGGCCTTGATAAATAAATGAGCAGGAAAACCTCCCAAGTATTTGCTTCTAATGTCTTTTAGGAAACTTACTTTAAAAATGAGAGAGAGAGAGAGAGAGAGAGAGAGAGAGAGAGAGAGAGAGAGAGAGAGAGAGAGAGAGAGACTTTAAAAGGGCCAGTCACCTGAGAGATTCCAGAGACCCATCAAATTTATGTGACAGCCCTGGAGGGGAACAATGGGTGCTCTTAATTTCCTTTATCTTTAAAACTTGTATCTAAGCATCTTGTTTGGTAAAAGTGTACTGTGTTCTACAGACAGCTGGTGAAAAGAAACATATTTACACCTGAATTCTATGTGAATATAACTGTACACTTAGCTACAAAAATACATAAACATACATAGATATGAGTCCCCTCTACTTAACTTTATAGAGAGAAAAGCAAATCTAACTCTTTGTCACTTTGGGCCTTTGGAGTTTCCCCAGATGGAATCTGGCCAGCTACTGCAGGAGAGAAATGAACTGAGAGAGCCTAAAGCCTAGGAAGACCCGAACCTGTTGCTGTAAACTTGCACCCCAAGACATTTTCCCAAGGAGTCCTGCTGTGACTCTAACTCTCCAGGCTTCCAGGTTTCTTGGAGAAGATTGGGGATTAGTGGCCTGTTCCATCCACCCCAGGATTCTCAGCCTTCCTTGGTTGAAGGCTGGGAGCCTGGACAACTCAAGGTGGGATAATGGAATCGCCTCTCTAGCACCTACTTTTCAAAACTAGAATTGACTACACTTCGAAATGAGTACACTAAGTACACTTGGAGCTTTTACAAGGAGTCCTGGTGGCACAGTAGGTCCCCAGGAGGTTGCTAACCACAAGGTCGGCAGTTCAGAACCACCAGCTGCTCTGGGGGAGAAAGAGGAGACTTTCCACTCCAGTAAAGCCTTGAAAATCCAAGTGGGCAGTTCCACTCTGCCCTGCAGGGTCCGGGTGAGTCAGAATCCACCCACTGAGAGTGCGGAGGCCTGTAGGGGCTTTCTGAGTCTGTGCCACTCCTTCCCTAAATCGCCTCACCAAGACAGGGAGGACCTCAAGATAGAGGGCTGATCGAGAAAGAACACGCCATCTCTCTGGAAGAGAGGCCGGAGACCCAGACCGGCGCTTCTTGTCGGCCCTCCAGAGCAGGCCCTCTCCCCCTGGTGCCATCCAAAGCCATCTCACTCCACCTGGAGGACCCCCGCCAGCAGCGGAGGCCAGAGTGGCTTGGTCCTGGGCTGTGCAGCATGGTCTTGGGGCGCGGCTCTCAGGGAGCAGGCTTTCTCTGCTCCAGTCCCAGCTCAAAGGCGCTCCTTGTCCACGCCCTAGGAGTCCCTGGAGCCCCAGAACTTCTCCCCACCCCAATTCCGCTGCCAGCTGCCGTTCCCAAGCTCAAGGACAGGGGAGCTCGGGATGAGCCTCCCTCCCGCCTCACCCTCCAAGAAGGGGCGCCGCCGGGAGGCGAGGGGGACCACTCTCCTTCACCCAACTTCCGTGCCAGGCGCTGACTGGGCCCGGCCTCACGAGAGCGGGGCCTAGGGTGTTTGGCCAATGGTTTTTGCTAGTTTGGGCGCTCTTCTTTTCTTTCTGTCCCCCCCACCCACTCCGCCCCCAGAGTTGGGGTTGCAATGGTGCCGGGCAGCGACTGGCCGTGGAGCCGGGAAGGGAACCCGAGGCGGCCGAGCTGCGGCCGTGTTCGTGTGCACGCGTGTCCAGCTCGGGGGGGGGGGGGTGGGGACCGGTGGGGGGCCATCGAGGGCAGGTGGACTGCAGGGACGAGGCGGGGCACGACTGGGAAGGTGCCTCGCGAGACCCAAGAACCGTGGAGCTGGTGGGGTGGGGAAAGACGTCGACCAGTCCGACGAGCGCTCCTCTTCCCTCCTCGAGCGAGTCTCGAACTGGCGGAGCTCTGGGCTCCTTTTCATCGTTTCCTTGCCGTGTGCCCCGGAAGACTGTTCTTGGCTTCCGAGCACCCTGGGAGAGAGGCTAGCGGGGAGAAGGAGCGCTGGGGCGGCGCTGCGCCTGGTTCGGGCTGGGTCACCCGCCGCGCACTCCCCGGCCCGCGGGCCCAGGCCTCCTTCCAGGTGGCTTTTCTGCCTTACCTCAGACAGGGCGGGTGGCCTGTAAGCAGGACAAGTATCAATCGGGGTGATTCTTTGTAAGATTGAATCGCATTTGCCTGGGACGGGTTTTCCGGGGACCCCCGGGGGCCTGGAGGGAGGAATCCGGACAATCCAGAATCGAAATGACCTTGAATAGCGATGTGCCTTGGAGCTAAGAAGCCGGTTTACCTTTGGACAGAGGGACACCCTCCCCGCCCCCCTTGGATCTGGACTCGGGTAGGAAGCGTCCTGCCGCGACGGCGCTTCAGTGGGGGCACGAGTTCCAAACATTCCGATTCTCTGGCATTTCCCACGGCTGGGGCTGAGCCAGCCCGGGGCGCACTCCGCGCGAGGGCGTGTCCGAGGAGCACTTGACGCTGAAGGAATCCGCTTTGAAATGCACAAAGACAGGCCCACTGGAGGCAGGGCAGAGCAAAGGGACACATTAGCTCTGCGAGAGGTGAAGAGGAAAGAGGGGGAGTGGGGAGGGGGAGGGAAAACTAGAGGGGGGGGGGCTGGACCTGAAGAGAAAACGAGGGAATGTTGAAAAGGAGGCGGTGGGAGCGCCAGGGAGCGGGACTGGTTTTCACACGTGCAGACCCCGAGCTTGGAAGCCTCCGACCTCGAACCCCCGCCCGAGCGCGTCCCCGCAAACGGGATGGGGTCGTGTGGCAGGCCCTCTCCCGGCGTCCTCTCCCGGATTCCCTGTGGCCCTGTCCACCGGGCGCCACGCGAACCTGGGGAGCCCGTTGCCTTAGAGCAGATCCCTTAGAGCCCAGCGCGATCCGTCCTTTTCGGTTCGACGGGAGTCGATTAAACTCCGTGCAGGCGCGGCCAGCTGAGCTCTGGAGCCCGCGTTGATGGAGAAACATTTTAAAAACAGACGTCCCAATCGAAGTCAAGCCTGCCCAAGTCTCAGGAGCCCCGATGATCGGATCCCGACGCTTTTGGGGAGCGTGAGTTCCCGGTAAACCAATCTCCGCCTTTGGAAATCTGCAGGGCAGGATGCAAAGATAGGGCGTGGTGACCACGACTCGAAGGTGGAGGTGTCAAGGTCCCCGGAAGAACCCCGTTGTTCCCCAGCCCCGGTCCTGTCCGACCCACCGCCTGTCCTACGGCCGCCGCGTCTCGGCCCCAGCGCTTGCCACTTCCAGGCGCCAAACGCGCCTGGCGGTGGCCTGAGATGGAGCGCAGGTGGAGGTGGCAGCGGGGAAGGGGTGGGGGGAGCTTCCAGGAAGAGTTTAGGTTCTGGGTCTTGGAGGCGGCGTCCATGAACTTGCCCTCGAGGCCACCAGCAACTGCACAAATCATACACACAGTGTGTAAGAGTCGGCACTGGCGGGGGACGGGGGACCCCTTGCATTGCGTTTCACTCCGGCACTGAAAGCAAAGTCCATGGCCACAGAGCCCCTGTCCGCCCTGGCACGGGCGTCCGGTCCAGGAACCGGACAGGCCTTGGGGAGCGCCTCCGGTCCACGAGCCTCGGCCCTTGGTCTGTGGGGGGCCTGTTCAGGCTTACTGTCCCGCTTGGTAAGAGCTCCGGCCACTCTCTGGGAGATTGGGGACAAGTGGCCATCCTAGCTCTCACCAGCGAGGGCTCAAAGGCACAGGTGGCAGCGTGGTCAGAGAAAGACACACTCCCTTTCTCCTCCTCATTCTCCTCCTTGGACGGACGACATTCCCGCCTGCTCCCCAGGAGGTGGGACATCCCCTTCAACTTCCGACGGGCTGTGTGGGCCGCGGCCGAGTCGTCGCCACAGTCTGGAGGGGCGTACTTTTGCGTTGATTTTCGGTGACATCTGGACATTTTTGTCGTTGTTGCAGGGTTTGAAGAATCGTTTTTAGCGTATTGGTTGTGGTTGGTGTTAGACGCTGCTGGCTCTTCGTTTCAGTATTTTGCTCTTTAAAATGTTCATTAATATTACTTTGAAAGGTCTGCCCCACTGAAGGCTTGAAAGGGAAACACTAGGTCTTTTGCATATTTAGTGGGGGTGGGGTAGGGATGTGTCCTTTCCTGGAGCTCAAGGAACCGAAGGTAATGCTTCCATTTTTATCAGTGATAATGGAGTCTCTCTCTCTCTCTCTCTCTCTCTCTCTCTCTCTCTCTCTCTCTCTCTCTCTCTTTCTCTCTCCCCACCTGCCCCCCCCCCCACACACACTAGAGCTTTAACATTTATTAGGGGAAACCACAGCCCTCCTCTTATCAGGAATACTTGATTTGGAGGCATTGCTTGAAAGAGTAGAATGCTGTTCACTTTCTGTCTGAGGCAACAGTCCACAAGACTCAGTGCACAGATGTGGACAAGTGAGCACCTTTGACATCTGCAGTTTTCCCACTGGCCAAAATCGGTGAATATGAAAATATGGTTGCTGGGAACAAAAGGTGAAGGCTCCGGTGCTGTAGTTTTCAACAGTGTTTTCTGCTTATCAGATGTACAAATATTTGATTTGATTTGATGGAGGGGGGGCAAGATGGGGAGTCAGAAATGCACTGCAGCCGTCGCAAGATGCTGGCTTCTGCTTTCCCTTCTCTGCCCTTAGAGCAAAACAGGAAGATAAAAAGAAGGGTCAGAGGTAGAGAGCCAGGGTAGAGAGCATTTTGTTGTCACAATAAAGGGCGGGGGCATTAACAGCTATTTGAGAAGATAATGCTTAGTGATCCCATTCTTTTCATCATAATCTTCAAGTGGTTTAAGATTAATGGCAGTCTCTTCCTTGAGGACCTTCGCATTAATTTAATAGCACGCTGACCAGACTGCCAATGTCTCCAAATTTCATTAAGTCCAACTGAGACAAATGCAATGAGATCTTCATATTTTCCCATCTGAGGGAGTACCCTACAGGAAATATGCGTGTGTGTGTGTGTGTGTGTGTGTGTGTGATTAGGATTCAACTGCAACGGGGACATTTGTCTTCCTGGTCTTGACCCACGCACCCATGACAGGCATCTCCGATGTGCATCCATCTAAGTGGACCCTTATGGCCCCACGGCTAACTTCCCTTCCACTTCTAAGTGGAACGGTGACCTTTCCCAACGGCAGCCCCGGGGCCCACGGGAGAGTCTGCTGCCTGCCCCAGACCAGGGTTTGTGTTTAAGGTGGGCTCTGAGACACGGGAATATGAACAGTCGAAAATAACAACACCGTGGAGAGAAATATTGGACTTTACCTCAGTTGTCACAATCGCCTCAGCAACTCTCCCAACACAACCCACTGAGGCATCGTGAAGCCGGCTCCAGCTGACTCCTCCGCTTTGCCCTAAGAGCGCGCGTCTCCTGGAGCCCTGTCCCCATCCCGGTCCCCCGGGGCGCCTCCAAAGGCGGGGGGTGGGGGGGGGCAGGTGAGGAGTGACGTCAGAGGTGCTGGGGAGAAGCCAGGGAAGAGAACGCATTTGTAAACCAGAGGGTCCTGGTTGAGAGACCCACCCGCGCCCTCTGCCCACGTCAGCCTTGGTGCGCCTGGTCCCTCCTGCCTGGGACTCGTTTCCACCACCACCACCCCACGCACCCCCACCCCAGCAATCGGGGAGTTTCAAAAGTCCAAACAAAAACTGCCCACGAACCGAAGCCCGTCGGCGTTTGGGGGCGCAGTGCGGCTCGCTCTCTGCACACCCAGGCCCGGCAGGGCTGCGCCGCCGGCGCCCTGGCCCCGCGGGGAGGCTGCGGGCGGGGCAAAGGGGCTCGGGCCACCTGTGCGCCCAGCGTCCCCGCGGAGAGGACTGAGGGGGGGGGCGCTCGGGCGACGCCAGCCCGCGCAGGGCCCCTTGAAGGACCACCCAGCCCGCTCCACGAGCAGCCGCCGCGCACCCTGCGTGGGCTGCCAGGCGCCCCAAGAAGAGCCCAAGGCGAAGGCTTTGCAGGGTTATGCGGTGCGCTTCGGCTGGCCTTTGCGTTTTAAACAAAATTGAGAAACGGGGAAAACAAAAACCAAACAACCAACAGGCACCCGCAAGGACCAGGCGTGTGTATCTGTGCGAGTGGGAGTCTGGTGGCAACTTTGAAAGGCGTTCACTGTTGCGGGGAGTGGGTGGGGAGGCAAGTGGGGGGGGGGGCGTTGAGCAAGAGCCACAGTTTCTTTGTGGTGCGGCCAGGTGTCAGGCCCGGAAGGTCCAAAATCATTCCCGGGGGGCGGGGGGGCGCTTGCTCTACTCGGCGGGAGTTCCCTGGATTTTACTAGGATGCAAAAGATGGTTTTGTGTGGTCCTCCATTCCCATCAGACCTCTTCCCTCCCCCTCCCCCGCGGCAGCATGCATCAAACCTATTTCCCTAGACTCCAAGCACACACCCACCACCCAAACCACAGCCAAGGCCGGATGACAAAGAGATTGTGTACACCCGGACGTGTCGGCTTCCCGGGCGCTTGGTCGTGGGCTCCCCAGAGGCCAAGTGAAGGTGGCAGTTCCTTTGTACGCTGTTATGATGATGATTTTATCATTTATTCATTTAAATGCTCGGCCTTGGCAAGCAATCCTCCGGCTGGCTGCGGGGTTTTCTCAGAGCCCGGGTGGGCGGGGTGGGTGGGGAGTGGAAGCAGTCAGTGAAGGGGGTGGGGGTGGGAGGTGGGGTGGCAGAAAACGCGGTTCGCTTCCTCCAGGCCAACCCGCAGCGCTCGGCTTCGCGGCCAGCAGGGGGCGCGCTGACGTTATCTCCAGAGCCGACTGCCCGGGCGCTCGAAGCTGCCAGGCAGCCTTTGCAGATTCTCGCAGCTGCAAAACCACGGGGTGGGGGTGGGGGTGGATTGTAGCTCCTAAACACTCAACAACTATGCCACTCGGGTTATTTATCCTGTGTTCGAAAGGCAGCTACGCCTCACTTTACCTCCCTAGCTAGCAGCTTATCATGCCCCCTTCTCCCCCATCAACCTCTTTTCAGCTGCTTCTATGCACCACATGTATAATAACCCTTCTCCCTAGCCTTGAAATATACATTAATGCAACTTATTAAAGACCACGATGAATAGTCAACATTTTTTTCGCCTGTT
This sequence comes from Tenrec ecaudatus, assembly GCF_050624435.1. Lineage (NCBI taxonomy): Eukaryota > Metazoa > Chordata > Mammalia > Afrosoricida > Tenrecidae > Tenrec > Tenrec ecaudatus. The sequence continues at coordinate 93,659,735 of NC_134543.1, forward strand.
AGTTCCGCTGATCCAAGCAGGATTTATTTGCAGATCTCACATCTCGAAGCCATAATGCGTGATTCCCTCCCCCCCCCCTTAAATAAAACTGGTCAAATGTTGACAACCTTTAAGCCAATCTAACACTCAAGATTAGTGATGGGAAACTAATGAGAAAATATCAGCTCGCCCGGCCTGAGGGCTGCCAATTAAATCTTCGCTGATTGAAAAATAAAAGCGGACTTGGGGTGTGAGCTCAGCTCAACTTCAACTATTAATTTAACATGTTGCCCCGTCCATGTCCGCTCTGCTCCAAACGGCTGCCCAGCAAACCCAGCTTCCTCCTCTCTCATCCTTCAGCCTAAAAGCCAAGTGTTATTTCTGGGAATATTTCCAGAGGTCCAAATCGGAATGATCCTTCCTTACATGGTAAATATTAGGCCTTTAAGCAATATGATTTAACTAATTAGAAAATTTACATCATTAAGTCTCAGGGAGAGGGGGGGGCGAGGAGAGAAACATATCTGCCAGTCATTTTAAAGGAGACAGGCACTATTGAAGTGTGAAGAAATCGGCTCTAATTCAAAAAGGCAATCGGGCAGAAAAAGCCCTCAACATCAGCCTGCTAGTTATTAATCAGAAAGGGCCTCGCTCTCCTCCCCATTCTCCCTCCTCCTCTTAGCACTGAGTTTAAGTTCGTTTTTTTGCCAGTGGCCCATGTCATATTTATATTGTGGTTTTGTCTGCTAAGGGATTAAACTTGGAAAATGTTTCAATATGAAGCAAACAGAATCTTCAAAAGGAAAGATTCTCACTGAACGCCCTCTCTTCCAGACAAGCAAACCTGTTGTGGTCAACATTCTCACCCTCCACCCGCCCTCTCCCTCTCCCTTTCTTTTTCTAATTCTTTCTTCCCATTACGTTCAGATTTTGAAACCTGCTTGGTGAGAACTAGATAAAGTCTTTGTGTTCTCCTCCCCTCCCCCTCCTTTCTTGCACCCCCTCCCTCCTCCAAAGGGAGAAACTTAGTCTGAAAGCAGAAAAGTACAAATACATTAACAAAGCCCCACTCACTTGATAAAAAGGCCATGGTCTAGGCTTAACATCTCAAGAATCCAGGGGAAGGGGAATCAAGCCGGTGGGTCTCTAGACAAAAGATGATGAACTACAAAATTGCCCCCACCTATGTAGTCTATGTAATATCCCTCCCCCCTCCCTCCCTGCCATACAGTGCATCCCACCTCATAGCACATGTGGCTAAACTGTGAAGAAGCAAGCAGGTGGGTGAGAATTATTTTCAAGGGTATGGTGGTGGTATGTGGCTTGTTCTCAACTCCTTTCTCTCTACTCCCCGTCAAACAGCAGCCTCATTCTTTGGAGGTGGCCCCGGCCACCTTCTTACTGAAGCCCCTGACACACACCCATAGCCCTTTCCCTAGTCCCTAGTCGCTCCCTCCCAGCAAGGAAACGGAGAGGACATTGCAAAAGAAACTTCTAGAACAGTTGCATTTGGAAGCCCAGGCTCTTCTTGCCACCGCTGAGAACCTGTTCCTACACAGACACAGACATCGTATTAAAAAAAAAAAAAGGTCTAATAGTAAGCTTTCTCAATAGACACATGTCCATTTTTATTTATTTCTTTGCAAATGACAAAAGACTTGCAAATTTGCTGGTCTCTACCTTGTGCCCATCTTTCGCCCCTTCAGTCCCATTAGGGCCTCATTTTCTCATCCCTTCTCTGGCTGCAAGTTTCACTATAAGGGCCTCCCTGGGCCTGGAAGTCTTTGGGCATTTGGGGACCTCCAGCAGCACTTTAACATTAGTTCAAGGCTAAGCTCCCAGTTAGCAGATTTCAACTTCGAGGAGGGGCACAGTCGCCGCCGACCTGGGCTATTAACACACTACAGTTAATTCTCTGCGGGAGCTTTTACTAGGTGGAAGGCGTGCGTGCGAGGCGCACACATCTGTAAGCAGTGAGAGCCCCTGAAGGGGGGATGGATTTCTGAGGCAGAGGCCACACAGCACCGAGCAAAGAGCAGAATTTGTGAGTCTGTTTGGGCGTTAGATTTTTGTGACAAAAAGAAAGGACAGAGAAGAGGGAGGGGGGGTCATTAGGAAAAGTCTAGAATGCTCTCCAAATGGAGCTCAACTGACCATGACGAAGCAGATGGGAGTCTGACTTGCTCCCCTTTGGGAAACAGTAGAGCAAGATGGACACTTCGGGCCCTTTCAGGAGGGTGGACACGGAGGTGAAGACACGTGAGACACAGGCCCTGGGTTGGAGGGCCTTCCTGTCCTCCCCCCCAACCCTCCCCTTTGCCGGGCCCTCTCAGAAACCCCCTTACCTTTGTTGCTTCCACTGGATCTGAAACCACTGGCCCTGCCTGGCTGGGCTAGATTCTCTGAGAGGGAAAAGACCACGCGCATCAACCGGTCTCCTTCGGCATCTACTCCGAAGCCAAGAAACATTACAACCAAATTTACAGCGCCTTTAACCACTCACAAGGAAAGCATTCAAATTCTCTTTAATTGAGAAAATATTGATTTTTAAGTCTAGAAAAGGCGAAATCGTAATTTAGCCGCAAAGTTTCAGGTGAGAAAATAGCGTTATGATGTCGCTGTATTATGGATCCCCGCTTGCTCCCCGTGCGTGCAACATCCCCTCTTTAATTGCGCGACTTTATGAAGTGATAAAGACAAAAGAAAACCCGACTCAGGCAAACGTTCTTAAAAAGATGACCCCCGAGTAATTTCCTTTCTCCAGTTTCTTTAATAAAAGAATTGTCTCCTTTCCTGAACCAGAGGGGTAGGGGGGATTGCCCAAAGGGGAGGGAAGAAATAAAAACACGGAAAACCACAGACCAGCCTGAAAGCAACTCACATGAGCAAATCCGTCGATAGTCTCTACCAAGGAGGAGAGGCCAACGCATTGAGAGAAAACGCATTCCCGGGCAAAATCGCATCATCCTTTGAACACAACAAACCCGATTCTCGGTTCCTAGTTTACTCCCTCGCCATTGCTGCTTCTTTCTTTCTTTTTTTGCCCCCCTCCCTCTTTTTTTTTTTTTTGTGAAGGGGTGGGGGTGCAGAATCCATGGGTGGACCGGGTAGGGAAAGAAAATCAGGCTTTCTGAGTTATTTCTGTATCGGTTTTTGGTATTACGGAGGAGTGAAGAAGTTTTTTGTGTGGTGGTTTTTCATTGATCAGTCACTCTGAGCTAATGTAATTATCCTCATCAATAGGAGGCTGCAGAGAGAATCATTATGTGGGTGACATTGATAAATGATCGCCCAAGAACGGCCCTCTCGCGGGCAACCCCCACATCTGACCCTCCCACACACACAATGTAGTCATAGAAACACCTAGAAACCCGGGGCACCGCCGAGGAAGGGGCCCGAGCGGGAAGAAAAGGCCCGGGCAGCCGAGGTGGGGGTGGGGGCGGCCGGCCCCCAGGGCCCAACCATTTCCAACGACAAAAAGCAGCCCCCGGCGGGGGGTGAGGTGGGGAGGGGAGAGGGGTGGCGGGCGGGAGGCTCGCCTTCGCCGGCGGCCGAACCCCCGCCCAGTGGCTCACAACAAAGTCGCAACCCGCCCTCCGACGGACCCGGGTCCCCCACACCTTTTCCCACGTGCGACCTCGCGGCCACCACCATCGGAGGTTGGCCGCGCCACACGCACTCCCAATGGGCGCCTCCGAGGAACTTCGGTCATTAGGCGGCCGAGCCTGCAGGCGTCCCCTCCTCGCGCGGGCGCCCGCGGTCCAAGGAGACCCCAAACAAACAACAAACAAGCCCACCCATCCCATCCGACGCAAAACAAAGGGAGCAGCTGGGCGGCCGCCCCTCCACCCCGCTGGCTCGCCCGCTGCGGTGCGGGGCGCCCCGCTCCTGTCCCTTCACCTCCTGCCCCTACGCCTCTGATGGGGAGATCCGGGATTTTGCCGTGGCTCCCTCGTGGGGGTGGGGGGGTGGCAGGGAACCCCCCAAAAACATGCACCCACGTTTTATTGAAGCCCTTGGGAAAGTATCGAGAGCAGTCATTGATTCATAAGGATCCAGACCTCGATGTCCGGAAGCGGGGTGGGGGTGGGGTGCATGAAGATGGGGGGGCGGGTGGGGGTGCCGGGATGCTGTTTATTTATTTTATTTCCAAAGCTTCGCCTCTAGTAGCTGTGACAGTGTCGGGGCTGGAGGGGAGGAGCTGTTGGCTCGGCGGGCTCATCCATCATCGCTGTCACCCAGAGTCTGCCCGGAGGAGCCCGAGCCGCAACCTCCCTTCTGTCCCGACGCCGCGGCGATTAATATGCAAACCTCCCTGAGGGCCGCGGGCCCACGGTCTCCCCGCCGCCCCGGCCCCGACGGCGGAGGGGGCTCTGCGGGCGCGCGCGCGCGACCCCCTCGGTGCTTTCCTGCCACGGGGACGACCCCTCGAGGCCGCCGGTCCCCCGCCCGCCCAAGTCTGTCCGAGTCCGGCGGGGTTTGGGCGCCCTGGGAGGCGGCCAGGTGAGGGCGGCGGGGCCAGCGCGCCCCCATCGCCGGGCCCGCACCCCGACACGAGGCCCAGGCCCTCCTGGCCAAGGGCGGAGAAGGCCCGTCCAGGCTGCCTATCAAGTGCGGGCCAAACGTGGGACTTGCGGACGGTGGCGTCCTGCGCCGGTGATGGGAGGTCCCGCCTCGGACAGCTGCAGGCGACGTTAGCCACAGTCCCCTCCCAAGTCCGCTCCGGGTTCACTGCCCCAGGGGCGGGGGGCGGAGGGGCGTGCAGTGCACGGGAGGGCTGCCCTGGGCGCGGCGGACTCGGGGAGCTAGGGGTGGGGCTGCTGTCCTGGAGCGGGGAGGGGGGAGGGGGAGGAGAGGTGGTTGGAAGACCCCAGAGAAACTCTCCTAGTCATTCCTGGGAAACGTGGCTTCCTGCTCAATTCCCAACCCTCAACAGATGGCGACTTGCAGTGTGCTCAGAATTTCTTAAAGAAAGGGAAACCTTTGGAATTCATGTCTGCTTTTGCTTTTCCATATAAATAAAGTGTTTTTATATTGCTCTTGTTTTGGAGAACATAAGCAATTTTATTCAGACTACAGTGCTTCCTTTTACACTATATGGTTGTCAAAACACCATTCCCAGTTTCTTTGCTTTTGACAGCTGAGCCTTTCTTAAATATACCCAATTCGGAACTCTTTATACTAAATAGTAAATCTGAGATGGGAGCAAGTGCCTTCCGAGGTGGGATTAAAAAGCATCATAGAAATTGGGCAACTCCACCAACTCTTAGTCTTAGCATGGGGGTGGGGCGGTGCCCTGTGCAGGGGCATGCTATAGTATGGCCATGATCCCTCCTTGCCAAAGACTTAAGGGGTTAAAGTGATCCTGATAGGATGTGGGTTTGAACAAGCTAACCTGAGATTTTATTCATTAAAACCAAAGGTAGAGGGCTGGACTTTAAACTTTAATGAAATAACTTAATAACAATCTCATAAAACAGTTCCTAAATATGAGGCACCTTCAGCATTCACTAAGAAGAAAAACTTTGCCGCGACATTTCTTTTTTTCAGATGACAGGAGAGTTCGTTTCTAAATGAGGCATTTGCCAGAATTTACTTTAAAATTTTAAAAGCATACAGTTATTGAAAATTGGCCCAAGCATGCGAACAAAACCTACACAGGCAATGGGATAGTAAGAACCGAGGGTAGCTAGCTAAAGTGGTACAGAATGTCTCCATTCGTTCGTGTCAGAAGTAACACTTTAAGTAAACTGATAGATGTGTTTGTAAAAACTCCACCCAATTAAATGCAATGCCCAAATAATAGACAATTGTTGCCTTGTTCATAGGTATAGCATTTCCATTACTGCTGCCTGAAATGAAAAATGGGAAGAACCCTAGGTAAGCTAAAGCTTCGGTTTTCTTCCAAGTTAACATTTGCAGAGAGAGTGAACTACTTTCCTACCAAGTTGGCATCATATATGTAGTCCAAGTCTATATCATTTCTTCTGAAAATTTTTAGGGTTGTAAAGGCAGACGTCACACAATTCCATGACGGTGTCGTTATTTGAAGAAAAAGAAATGAGGGGGCATGGGGATTCCTCACACTGAGTTTTCCCCTGGTGCCCACTGGAACAGGCACTGTGTGCAAAACACGGCAAGCTTATGAGTGGTATGGTGTGGGTCACCAGGCACGCGATGAAACCTGGAAAATGGCATCATATTGTCTGTTCTGCTGCTGTTTCAGGGGGAAAAGAAAACAAAGTTTAGTCACCAAATCTTCACACTAGCATGCCTGTACTTGGAGCATTTAAGTGTCTGAAATAAAAAGACATGACAATAAAAGTTATATCAAATATTAATGAGTAAGTAATCTTTTAAAACTCAGGATTTCAAACTCCAGAGAAAGCTGTTTACTTATCTATGAAGAACTATATGTAAATCCTAATTTGCATATTCAGCAGTAGCTTAGTAGAAAAACACAGGGAGATGAATTAGCTTCTAGCACAGACATTATTTCTTGTGCTGTAAAATTAACCCTGAAATAGTCTTTTATTTCTGGTGAAGGGTGAAAATGAAAAGCTTTTATCTGGAGGGGAAAAATATATATATAATATATATATACACACACACACATATGAGAGAGCATCAAAAAGTTGGTGGAAAAATGGAATTAAAAGATAATGAAATTTTCCCAAGAAGTTTTTGAATCCCACATATATGTTTGCATACCTATGAATAAGTGTGTGTGTGTGTGTGTATATATATATATATATATATATATATATATATATATATATATATAAATTTGGTGGATCTAACAGAGGTTGGGTATGCTGAAGGTGATTCTTCAACTTGGCTCATAACACTCCATTTCATACTTTTATAAATGTATCACTTATAGGACAAACTCATTTAAGATTACCGATGAATATCGTAAAAATGGTTGCTAAATTGGGTTTCAAATATGCTCAACTTCTAAAGGAAAACGGATCACCACCTACTTTGAACCCCACATCGAGTGAGTCTGCATTATATACCCTTGCGTTAAAACCATTAAAAACACAAAAGCCTAACAAAAAATCAAAAATGAAATATTTATTACCGCATTTTGTGACTTAACACCTTTTTTTAACATGACGTCACAGTCCTCATACAAGTATTTTCATGTAAAGTTGCCAAAGCTTAAAGGTAACAGCATTTTCTTCTAGTGAGGAACACGTGCTGAGAAAAGAAGAATTCATGGACATACAATACCAATTCCACAGCAGATCTGATACTAGCAAAAACATTCTTTTTTTTTTTCAATTGAGGTAAACACATAGAATATCTAACATGAAACAATTAATAGACCGAACTCTGTACGAAGTTTGTTACAGTATTCTCTTGCTTTTTACCCCCCAAGCTTCGAGTTTCTGATAAAGTCCTAGTTGTTGGTGCAATGACCATTAATAACTGTGCGTGTGTGTGTGTGCGTGTGTGTGAAAGCTGCCCAACTTAAGATTGTTTTGTCCACAGCCAAGGCTCAGAACTCCTGGAAGAAGCTCCTGCTCCGTCATTAAATCTTCACCGGCAAGCTCTTTGAAGAAGAGTCCCCCCAAATAATAAGAAGAGTTGGCTTGTGAAGCACAAACTATAAAGATCTGTTTGAAACGAAAGGACACATTTATGGAGGAACAAAGGCTGGGCATGAAAACACGTTCTTGAAGCAGAGTCCAGGGGATGAGGTTCAGCCAAACGTCGTCCCGGTCTCCGGCGTGGGTCTTTCTCGTTGGACCACCAGGTCTAAGGTATACCAGTCTCTCCTGGATGGCGAATTCACCCATGAACCAAACAGTCATTCTCTTGGGAACAACACACATAGTGTGGAAAACAAGGATATATTTTTTTCTCTTCTAAAACTATTTGAGGCAACATAACGGAGTGACCAACAGAAATGTACAAGTTTAACTTAGTTCCTATATGTGTACTACAGTAGTTAGAACTCTCCGCGTCTCCGTTTCGCTTCTTCTCCCAGAGGACCTGGGCACGGGCAGAACTGTCTCCGTGAGCCCATGGTTTCACATTTGTGTTCTTGACGCCTTGGTCCTCTGTTGCTTGATGACAAATGACAAAAGTAAAAAATAATCACAGCTGTCTGGAATTTCATATTGAAGTGTCAACATCTGGTCAAAGTTCAGAAAGTCTTAAAATAGTTCTTGCGTGTGTTTTCTTTTCCCTTGCGTTCCCTTATACCATTGGGCACGAATGTCCATAGCTGTCCACCAACAGTGGGATGTACAGAATTTAACATTGTGGGCTCTGTGCTGACACAGTCATTTCAGGGTGGGTCGGGGCTCCTCCGTGCATCATCATGGCTGGGTGGTGGGGATGGCTTGGCAAATACGAATGCATTGGGGGTCCATGTCTTAACTGAGTCGGGTGAGGGGTCATCTGGGGAGGAGTGTAACTTGGCTGTGCCATCCTCATTCCCATAGGACCACCCTGAGAAACGTAGTCCCCTGGCATGCTCTGCAAACCTGGAAGCGGAGAGGGAAAAAGAGAGCAGGTCAAATTCCTAAGCGTGCCCTTCTTTCTCTACGCATCACAGAGGAAAAGAAGCAAACCCACAGCGACGACAACGGACACACACGGCAAACCGCACACATCTAAATTTCGCTGCAGATCCTTGCCAATGTTTGCAGACGTTCAGATTGTAGCTTGCGTGCGTTTAATTTCATTGCACAGCAGTATAATGCAGCACAGCAGAACTAAATTTTTAATGCAACGAAATGGCGCAAAGTGGAACCGTT